>NC_053162.1:116991513-117111513 GCF_016835505.1 Polypterus senegalus
ATTTAAAATTTGTTTTAAAGAAAGGAGACTGCCAGCTCGTATATCTTGAAATGAAGACTGCAGCCACAGAGCATTAATTATATAAGTTTAAATTTTCAGAAAGTTTATTTTTACATTGATGACTTTGTTCTGAAGGAGCAATAACTACGTATCGAGAATATTTTTTTTTTTTTTTATAAAGTTCCTTTGCTTGTTATTGCCATTATCGCATTTAAACATTTATTATTCATAAAAATGGTGACAATCAAGACTGTTTCTTCCTTCTAAAGTCTTAATGTTTGTTGACCATTTTCCACTTTTTTCTAAAGCAACCTCCTGGATAACCTAATCAATAGGTTACTACATAAGTAGTCGTTAGTACTCCATCAGAAAATTCTATGCAGCACAACACAATTTAACTAGCTTATTAGGCGAAGTGAAAGAAAATGTTTACTTTGCAGTATTACACACGTCTCTTCCAGAGTGCTCCCTTTAAGTGACATGAGGGCAGTGGGATATTTCATCACCCTGTCCACACCAACTTAAGAGAGAATGTGGAAGGATCCCAGAACAATTTTACTTAAAACATTATTTCCTTACCTTTTTAACATTAAAACCAGGATTTTCCTGAGTTATACAGTTTTGCACATTTGACAATCAAAACTGCAGTAGAAATTGTTTCCTTTCAATAAAGCCAGTGTCACAAGCAGCAGGTTCCCTGCAGGCAGGCGGACAGCTGTGTGCTGATATGTCACAAACCTCTGTTTCAGTTTGAATCAACTGTGCTAGGTAAAATTATTCATTTGTTTAGTGATTGTGATTTAGTTATAATTTAATGATTAAAGAAAACATATAAAAATAACTTCATAAAGGTGTCCTGTGTTTGTATAGGGGGTAACTACTGCTTAATTTTGATAGCTGCTGTTATGTAGTTTAGTTTCAGATCCACAAAATGACAGTTAAAGAGTTGCTAGTTGCCGGCCTTGGCGTAAATATTTGTTTAAAGGTGAAAATTCAACTCTGTTCAAAGCAAAGCTAGTAGGGGTTTTTATCCCACTGTCTACTGTACTTAGCTGGCCTTAGTACTGAAACAATTATTTTACTTTGGTGCACTAGCAAATAATAATGGTGGCAGCACATAATTAGTTCTCTCCAAAGAAATACAGTGGTTCTAACTTTTGTCTCAATGATAGTCATTAGCAAGAATTTGTCAAGTTATCCAGCTGCACAACACTTAAAGAACTACTGTTGAATAGCCAAGTAAGTGCAAGTGGGTTGATTATGGTATTGTTGTCATGTCCTGCCCTATACTTTAGCGCTCTTCCTTTTCAGGTGTTCATGCATTGAGCTAGTTCTTGTGAACGCCATCTTTTGTTTGTTTTTTTTATAATGAAAAATCCAACCATTTTCTCATATTTTGGGTAAAATACTCCTACACAAAGGAGAATTTTGCCCATTATATGGAGGAACCTTCTGCTGAATGTGGTGCAGCTGCTGCCATGTTTAGCAAACACAAAAACAGCACAGTAAGTCGCTGCCTCACAGGAATAATTAGTCGATAAAGAAAGTAATTTGATTAAACTATTTAATCACTTATATTGATTAATGTAATCATAATCAGTCCAAATAATAGGATAGTTCAACTACTTAAAATTTCTAACTTTGGTCACCATAATAGTGTTAATGAAATAATTTTAATTGTACTATATTTCATACACAGTACTGTACAGAGAATCAGTAGAAATAACATCATTAATTATTCTTTATTAGCTGAATCCAGTCCAAGTCTTTACAGATTAACACTAGAACCCTGAAGCCTACAAAAAAAGTCATTAATTCTGGACCACCTTAAATTCCTTCTCACCTCTTTATTAGCATCTTTGTTTTGCAATTGTGCCAATCAGCACAAGCAACAAGCAGCCTGCAATCCCGTCCCCTACCGACGCAGCTGAAGTTCTTCCAGCTAATGTCTGAAAGTGATTTTCCTGGAGTTGTGTTAGGTAAATAATACAGTGCCCTTCACTATTATTGGAACCCCTTGTAAAAATTTGTAAGAAGGGTTAGAAAAAAATCATTGTTTGCTGAAGAACAGTCATCTTGCACTGAAAAAATGAGAAACATCTGACTTTTAATTGAAACAAGTTCCTTCATAGAAAAACAAAACCCTTATCAACAAATAAATATTTTTAACAAAAACACATGTTCTACAATTGTTGACACCCCTGCATTTAATACTTTGTACAACCTGCCTTTGCCAGTATAACAACACAAAGGCTTCTCTTGTAACTTTTTATAAGGTTAGAAAATACAGAGCATGGCACCTGAGACCATTCTTCTTTACATAATCTCTCCAGATCATTCAGGGTCCTAGGCCCTGTCCTGTGTACTCTCCTCTTCAACTAACTCCACAGGTTTCTAATAGGGTTCAGGTTAGGGGACTCAAATGACCATGGTAGAACTTTGATTTTGTGGTCAGTTAACCGTTGCAGGGTTGATTTGGACATTTATTTCTGATCATTATCCTGCTGGAAGATCCAGTGACGACCCAGTTTTAGTTTCCTGGCGGTGGCAGCCAGGTTTTCATTTAAAATCTACTGATATTTCAGGTAATCCATGATGCCATGTACCCTAACAATGTTTCCAGGGCCTTTGGAGGATAAACAGCCCCACAACATCACAGAACCTCCACCTTATTTCACAGTTCTGACAAGGTTCTTTTCATTATAGCCACGCTTATTTTTACAACAAACCCACCTTGCATGTTTATTACCAAAAAGTAAAATTTTTGCTTCATCAGACCATAGAACACGGTTTCAGTCAAAGTGGTAGTAACATTTTACAAACTCCAGGTGCTTAAGTTTGTGGATTACTGACTGATAAAGGCTGTAACAAATAACTGGGATAAAACTGAATATATAATTTTACTTATAGGTTTTTATAATTGTACTGCACGCAGCACACGCTTTTACAATTGGCAATGGAAAGGACTGGCATACCGTCCACCACGTTTGCATCTTTCCCTACATCCAGTACTGCTGCGATATTACTGACTCCCTATAGCTCTAAACTGGGCAGGTTAAATTTACCCCTCGGCACATGCTGGATTTAAATGTATAGCTATAATGTCTGTTCAGTTCTTCTCACTTGATTACATGCTATGCACGTGCTTAACATCTTCAGTATCTGTCACTAGATGATCAGAACACATGGATGCACAAATTTGCTTGAACTACAGCAAGCAATATCTTCACAAAATGATGCAATCGTTTTTTTTTTTTTGTTTTTTGGATGATGATAAAAGCTTCCCTAAATATCACAAAGACACTATTACATATCACTGATATTTTTCAGGAGGCTACCAGAGCTCTTCATAGAGCAGCCAAAATTGTCGTCTAGACTCACAGATATCTGTGAACCCAATATCTGCACTCACAACATTGATGGCACCTTATGTTTAGTATTGTGATCGACTGGAGGATTGAAAGCAGTAATTTCATAGAGGATATTTTGGAGATGGAGCAATCACATCGTCACATAGTGATAGAAAGTGATGTCAATCATATTTTTCCTGTAAAGTGCGTCTTTAAAAAACGTTAGCAAACCAGTATTGAAAAGCCTGAAAAATGACAGTTCCTGGAAATTTACAATGTTTGGGTGTGAATGTGTCCCAGCAGTGACAGCAGTCTTGCATATTTTTATGGTACTGAATATCATATGGTTCTGAATACTTTTGTTTTGATAGTAGTTCAGGTCATTTACTTTTTCAAAATTTTGCGCCACATTGAAATGCTGACTTAACTATAAATTGGTAAAAAAAAAAAAAAAATAAATTACTACAAAAGGCAAAAATATTGTTTTTAACTTTGCAAGTACAGCAAAGGCACAGAAAGAGCATGATTATGTGTTTGAAAATAAAAAAATCCACATTTTTTTTCTCCTCTCTTCTTGATTCTTCTAACTATAATTTCCTGAATAAAAACGGCAATTGTGTTAATCTGAGTTTTCTTTCTTATGTTGTATTACTTACTTATGCCTTTGACAAGACCTACTCCAAGCGGGTTAGTGTGTTAGGACTTGGAAGAGTTAGTTGTTTTTTACACTATGCTTGCTACACACTCCTTTTTCTGCTTGTCTCTTTTTCGTTTCCTCAGTCTTCTCACCAATACAGTGGTGCAGACCTATAACACTGGACGTCCAGTTTGGAGCTGCTGCTGGTGCCTTGATGATCCCAATTATGTCTATGCTGGTCTGAGTAATGGTGCCATCTTGGTATATGACACTCGAGACACCAGTACATATGTCCATGAGTTGACATCCCTTGGGTCCAGGTATTATGTGATGACTTACAATATGGAGTCTTATTTATAAAATTATATTTTTCACAAGTGGAATGTAACAACCATGCATCTTTTTGCCAGCTGATTAATGAAAAACAGGTTCCATATGCTTGTATGTAGTTTTTTTTCCTCTGTAATATTACCAAGTAATTCATAATGAATTCTAGAAAACTCTACAAATGTAAATGTGTATGCACATAGTCCATTATTCCTGATTTGTGGGGAGTTCAAGACAGATGGTTCTTAATTTGTATAGGGACACTAGCAAAGATATTACTTTTCAGTTCTCTATATACATTGGTTACCTAGAAATACATTAAGTGGGTTCAGAAATAAATCAAAAATGATGCATTTTATTTAATTTTTTCATGCTCATAAAAACAATATTAATTGTGCATGTTTGGAGATGCTGCTAAACCTCTTCCAGAATCATGCTATTTTTGTTGGTTTTCTGTGTTAAACAATTCCTTTTAATGCAAGTGTTTTAAATTAAAAGAAAAAAATAAATAGTTGACCTCAGAAGACTTTCAAATTCACCTCACTTTAACCATTCTAGATGTCCTGTGGTTTCCCTGTCTTATTTACCCCGTGCTGCGTCTGCTGCATTCCCTTATGGTGGTCTAATAGCTGGCACCCTGGAAGGGGGATGCTTCTGGGAAATGAAAGGTGGAATATCTTACAGACCACACCATCTTCCTTTGGAGCCGGGTGGCTGCACAGACATACAGGTTGATGCAAGTAGTCGGCACTGCCTTGTGACTTACAGGCCAGGTGAGAGTGGCACAGCGATGGTGCATTAGTGATGAATTGTTGTCTTTCAGTGCTTATAATATTGTGCTGTGCATTGCTTAGAAATGGCTTCTGGGAGGCCAGAAAATTGAGTCCATTTATGTGTTCAGTATTATCATTTTATTGTAGGTAAGTCAAGTCCCAACTTACGATGTGTGTTAATGGAGCTTAACCGAGTAGTACAGCAAGATTCCCTTGATGACCCTGCGTGTACATGCTACCCCATTCAAACATTCAATGCTGGCTCTTGTTGTAAGCTGCTGACCAAGAATGCCCTCTTTGAAAGCCCCGCGAAAGATGGCAGTATGTTGGTGTGTGCAGGAGATGAAGCATCAAACTCGGCAATGGTGAGATTTTTTGTCTGTTTTAGTTTATATTTTGATAAATCTTTTCAATTACCTATATATTATACCAGTTTTTTTAAAACTTGTTTATTCTTCTCTGCTGGGCCTCAGAAAAGTATACAACGTATTTAGAAAAAGGCCCTAATATGATTTATAATTAACCATGTTAATGGGAAACCAGTCTAGTTTATGGTTTACTAGTGTGTAAGGACGTGTTTGTCCAAAATGAAATCCACAGAACCATCATTAACTGAATTCTGTCTTTACTGAAGTGCGAACACCATCTGTCTGGGTTTAGAATTTTCTTGACGCAAAACAGTAGGAAAACATTGCATTGCCAAAAAATAATCTGTAAAATTAATTTTAAATGCTGTTTATAATTTAAAAGTTAATTTTCATTTTTCTTATTACTTTTTCAAAATAAATCAGCAAAACTATAGATGGATATATTATAATAATAATAATAGCTACTTTACTACAGGTAATAGAAAAAATGTAAAAATATTTGATATCTCTTGCCTTGGGTGTTCATCCTCCTCCTTTCTTTGGTATCTTGTGTGTCTCAGCCTGTGTCGGCAGGAACTTCTTCTCTCCATTGTGTTCCTGTAAAGCGTGCTTCTCAGTCCCTCATTCTGTGGTGTGCGACTCGTCTCCTGTCTACTTTTTGACTGCCACCAATGGGTGATGAGCTATCATTACTCACGGTGAAAACATCATTCGCATTCTTATGAATTCTTCCTGTGTTTGAAGGTGACTCTCCGCATTCCTCCTGTACCTTTTCTCAGTACCCTGATGTGTGTCAACCTCCCTTGACTGGCGCTTACTGTCTCGATTACGTTTGACTAAACAGCCTCACAAAACTTGCCAATCTGTTTACTCTGGGGGAATACACACACACACACACACACACACACACACACACACACACACACACACACACACACACACATTAGTATTTTATTAAATAGATTATCTGATGCATGTAATTCAATTCATTGTTCTGGGGGCTGGAGCCTATCTTGCCAGCATCACATGTACGGCAGGACTGAGCTCTGGACACGATGTCAGTCCATCTGCAAGTCTGTTTTTGTTTATGAATGTGTTGAAGCTTTCAAATTGTGAGCTTCTTAATGTTCAGATAGATTTGCAATTATAATTGAGTTTGAATTAATATTTTTGAAAAAGTTTTAACATTTTTCGTCTTCCTGTCTAACAGAGTTTCTACTAAATAAATGATGAAAATACTTCCTTTTGTTAAAGTGTATAAAATTGCTGATTTTCTAGTAATTCTAGAAATGCCACAATTGCTATGTTTTAAGTGTTACAGAGATTGTTATATTGTTTGTTTTTTCTCCTTTTCATCATGTAGTACTAATTTGATAAGAGGCAGATCCATTTTCAAAGCAAGGAGTGTTTTTTTTTTATTCTGAACATTTTACTTTCTTTAGCGTCATTACGTTACTTGCAATGCGTTTGATTTGGTGAAACTCATCCAAAGAAAACCTCGATACACAGTAAATGTACAACATACAGACAATAAACAACATCACTTGCAAGCAGTGTTCTGTCTGAAAAGGTGGAGTGAGCTCACTGTGCGGGAGTGATGTTAACAGCGGACCGGTGTGCACAGTTCTCTCCTGTTGCTTCTTGTGCCTTACCAAACCCTTTCTTCAGTTGTTTGTGCCTTTAGGTCATTCGTAGTTTCAGTGGACCCTGGAGTAGCAGCCTTCTTCCATGTCTGCTTGTTAATTCAGTCTATGAATGAAAGTTAGAAAAAATGTGTACTTATTTCTTTGGCAGGTGTGGGATGCTGGCAGTGGAACTTTGCTTCAAAAGCTGCAAGCTGATCAACCCGTATTGGATATTTGCCCAATGGAAATAAATCAGACTCATTTTTTAGCTGCTTTAACTGAGAAAATGGTGAAGGTGTACAAATGGGAGTGACGGGTGGCGAGAGGACTACTTCACAATGTTACCTGATCTCCATGGTTTAGTGTGGCTGAGAAGACAATAACCACATGTGCTTTCTCTAAAACCCTATTTCCCAAGGATGTTTCTCCCTTGAAAATGTTGTTTAAATGCAGCAATACATCTTAGTAAACCGCCTCATTCCCAAAATATCATTTTAGTAATCCGGTTTACTCTGCATTTCTCTCAGGTTAGGTTCTTCTGTCTGGTTTGTTGTTAACTGAATTAAGTAAACTATTTTGTCGGCATGTGAAATGCTTAGGAAGAATAAAATTGTTTTCTTTCCAAAAAGAAAAAAAAAAAACTGCTGGATTTTTAAACAAAAAAAAAAGTTTCAAAATGTTTTCAAATGTTTGCTCTCAACAAGTTTTTGCCATTTTAACATTCATTACAGAGAGTATAGATATAATATATACATTTATATTAGTGGTGGCTTCTGTAATTTTCCCAGCTATGACAGAACAAGTCTATAAAGTACAGAAAATAAGGATACTCGGGGAGGCCCAGGGTGCTCTTGTGTGCTTTCCGTTTGCACTTCTCTTCCTGACGTGTTGTCTGTCTGCCTGTCTGTCTGTCTGTCTGTCTCTCTCTCTCTGCCGCAGGGGACGCAAGCACTCAGTGCAGCCAAGGTGTGTCCAGGAAGGGTCAGCTTTTCTTTTTTGCTCTGTCACAGCTGCTATTCTGTTTTTTTCTTAATAAAAAAAAGGTTTATTCTTGGTTTTTCCTTTTAGTTTCAAAATGCTGTAATTACGTTTCTAGTTGCAATAAATAATGAAAAATGTTTTTAATTCCTTCAATTGTTTGAAGTCCTATAAATAAAGTACAGATATATAAATAATGTACAGTGAATTCACTCGTGTTCCATATGTTTGTATTTTGACAGTTTTTACTTGTGTATATTGTTTTTTAATAAAAGAAACAAATATTTTATTGCTTCAGTTCAATTATTTTTTTAAAAAGGTCAAATGCATTTAATGAAATCTAATGCCCAACGAGTGTGTTTCATCATCACGTGTAATCCATAAACAAGTGACTGTTTTCATCCTGGCGGATTTCAAAGTGTCATTTCACAGGATCACTGTTGGTGTGGCTGCTCTTCTTGATTGAAATAAATTCAGTTAAAATGGTACAGATTTATTCACCAATTGTATGAACGTTGGGAGAAGTGCTCTGATACTAAGTTAATGTTAAGGGTTGTGTGGAAGGTAGATTTATTAACTTGAATCTTTTTTTAGTTCACATTCAAAATAGATGTACGTTATAGGTTTATATTGTGATTATTGTTACTGAAAATGACAGTGTTTCACAAATATGTACAATTTGACATTGAAAGTTTTAGTGCTGGATGAGCCTGTTGGATCCTGGATAGTAGACAGATAGCAGATGTTCAAGGTGTATTGATAATTGGGATGAGACAGAGAATAGGAGAAGTCTGCTCCTTAGTGCTAAGAGAGGTGTCTGCATCTTAACATCAGCTAAACCAAGGAATTGCTTATTTACTTTCGCCACACAAGAGTCTCTACGTCGGTCACTATTCAGGAAGTGGATACAGAGGGGGTCTACTCCTACAAGTGCTTGGGGACTCGCATCAATGGTGGGTTGGACTGGTCTCATTACACAGAGGAGCTATATAATGAAGAACAGAGCAGCCTCTTTTAATGTGGGAAGAAACATCTTTAACTCTGTGATGGCCACTACGACTTTCTATGCTGTAGTGTGCTGAACTGGTAACATCACGTCAAGAGAAGCCCACCAGATCAACAAGCTCATTAAAAGGACAGGCTCAGTTGTAGTACCCCCTGGAGGTAGCAGTGAAGGAGAGAATTAAAACAAAACTGAATGCCATTATGAACAATGCTACACATCCTCTCTCTGACACAATAACAGTGAATATTTTCAGCCAACCACTTATTTAACAGAAGTGTGTCATGAAATGTTACTAGCTAGGGCCCTCTTATACCAACAGCAATACATCGGCGTGTGCCTCACTGGGACTGCCAAGTCTTTTTAGCTGTTCTGATTTGTTTTTGAGGGTGATTGCTGTTTCTTATAATATCTATTTTTAACTGATCTTTTATATAAAAAAAACTTTTTTTTTCCTTCACAACAAAGAACTTACTGTATCTATAAAAATTAAATAAAGGAGTTAAACAATGTCCCATCCTCCATGTATTTGTGGAGCCTGCTTTTTTCATTATGGGTATTGTAATCTTCCCAGTACCAGTTAATCCCATGGTCTCAGTGGTCAGGCACATCTTTTGCTGATCTGAATGAACGGTGTCGACACTTTTTCTATGGTGTCGTTTTCTTGTGACTGAAGACAGAGAGATATAATTAAAGTTAGTAAAAAATCTTTTATTGATATACACCAGGCAAAGGTTAAATGACAGAGAAGCACAGTCCTAGGACACCTACCTGCCCTTCGTCTGCCCAGAGGGGTCGGTGTCCCAAATTTTTATAGGGCTTTTGTCTTATGACTTTAGTTACACAAGTATTTCAAAATATTAGCCTGAATCAGCACTAACAGAAATCTACAGGTGGAATACATCTGTTAGTTTCCTTAGTTTGGGGCTCGATGAGTCCACACTTGTGGTTTTTAGTGTAGTAACCTTAAAACAAGAAGTAGCACTTAGCACGCATACTTTGGGCATGCAGGGTCTTCATGGCTCTTGTCACGTACGCCAGATTGATCAGGCTGTTTTGTATTTTTCCCCAACGGTAAGCCAATCATATTCTTTTCTTAATTTCTGTCTATTCTCTATAGGAATATCTTTGGGTTTGCAGATCTTGAAAGTTATATTGGCGCAGTAGTGGAGCACTAACAACTGCCATTCTTAGTTGGAGCAGCTCATCTATCTGCTTAGATGTGTCAACAATTCATAAGTCTGTTTCCTCTTGGCAATGAACAATGCCTTCTACCAGTCGAGCTGAAAGGTAGCCTGGATGTTCATCCATGCTGAATGTATTTTAATAATCTGCTTTATTCTCCGCCGGCAGTGAAGCACTGCTTACTTTTAAGTGGCCATCCATCCATCAATCTTTTTTTTTTTTTCCTCCTCTCTAAACATCATTTTTCTTTTCAAGCTGACAAACTAACAGTTGCTGGTGCAATATGTATAGTAGTTGGAGTACTAAGTTTTATGAACAAGCCAAACTAGAGATGATGTAATATAACAGTATGGAAAATCTGGAAACTAAGTCTACTTTAAAGAGTTTGGTTTTGTTGGTGTTTTAATTTGATAAATCCAAATCTAAAGTCAGTGGCTCACACTTTGAGATGCTTACAAACTCACTTCCTAACAAAATGATTAGCTGCCTTAAAACAAAGCACAAGTTTTCAAAACCTGTTTAATCGATCAATATTGTACTTGTTTTGTGAGGATTCGTTACAGTAGAAGAAAGGACAGGTTGGGTGAATGCAAGTATTCACTTGATGTGCAGGCCGCATTAAGAATGGGTAAGTGGCACTGAATCTTCAGAGTGGACTTGGCATGTTCTCCTCACATCTCAATCGTTGTCATTGTAACAAATACAATGAAATTCAATATCTTAAAGATGTGCCCTGTGATGGACTTGTGTATGGTCCTGCTCTGAACCCAGTGCTGCCAGATTAGACACCACCTCCCTGTGACTCTGAACTGCATAAGATGGTTAGAAGATGGACAGATAGACATTTTAGCTTTACAGACTTGTTCTTCCATTCATGTATCCATTTTAATGTGACTTTGTGCTTTTAGTGGCAGTTGTCATCTTTCCCTCGTCCTTCAAGTTACATCTGCACTCAACTACCGAATTGTGCCAGCCTGTGTCTCCTAGCTACTGCTGTTAGTAGAGCTGGCAATAGATTTTCCTATTTCAACAGTTTCTTGCAGTCCACACTGTACTCCGTTTCAGCATGAAGATAATGTGGAGATGAGGCATGATGGTTAACAGGCCATTTCACCAACTCCAGTGTGGCCTCAGTGATACAGTCATAGTGCTGAACGGCTTTCTGTACTGAGCTTAGTTCACTGTGGTGAAGCAAGTAGGACATCCATGGCAGTACAGAGTTTTAAAAATACAAATCGGTGCTGTTTAGGCTTGAGGGAGGCTTCTGACAAAATCAGTTGATAAATGTCCAGTCTAGGAAATTGGAAAAAAAAAGGTTCCAACTTTTAAAACTTCACTTTCTAAACTGATATTTTGTGCTATATGTATTTATTTATATTACATATAAATATCAGGTAGGGTAAAGGCCAATGTTAGTTTGGGATGCCACCTCATCCTTCTCAGTTTGAGTCCCATGCCTGGAGTTTGAATGTTCTCCCTTTGTCTTCCTCTGGATATTATTTATATTACAAGGGTAATTCAACTGGTGCCTCTGGGTCTGCCTCAGTGTGAGATCCATGGCGTTTTCCTGGTTTGCACAATTTGCTGAGCCTGTGTCCCTGAACTGGATTAAATGGGATTGTGAGTGACCTCTGATGAGAGTTTTCCACTGAATTGACTGGCATTTCTTTTTGACAGACATATTGTGCTATCTAGTGGAAATTTATCAGAACTGTTTTGCTGCCACCTGCAGTCTTGAGGTTTAACTCTTTGCGTGTACAGTTATGTTACGTGTTTCTAGTATAGTAATCTATGTAATGGTGACTTTTTGAAAGCCACAAGCTCATACTTCTGGTCATATATCTTGAATTAGTGCATGGTGGCGCAGTGGGTAGCGCTGCTGCCTCGCAGTTGGGAGACCCAGGTTCACTTCCCAGGTCCTCCCTGCATGGAGTTTGCATGTTCTCCCCGTGTCTGCCTGGGTTTCCTCCGGGTGCTCCAGTTTCCTCCCACAGTCCAAAGACATGCAGGTTAGGTGGGTTGGTGATTGGAATTGTCCCTAGTGTGCCCTGTGGGGTTTGTTTCCTGCCTTGCGCCCTTTGCTGGCTGGGATTGGCTCCAGCAGACCCCCCTGTGACCCTGTAGTTAGGATATAGTGGGTTGGATAATGGATGGATGGACATATCTTAAATTAACTAATTTTTTTGACCCCTTTTAAGTTACACACTCTCTAGAAAGCTGTTTTATTTTTTTTTCTCACTTAGCCCTGTTTTGGGGGTCTACAGATCTAATTTGACTCATCACAGGTAATTACAAATAACTGTCACTTTCCTGCCTGATCGAAGTCCTGTAATTACCAGCCAAACAATTCATGAATGAATTGGCACAAAATTTATTTTCAGATTTTCACATCATGTAATCTATTAAAATGGAAAAAGAGAGTTACTACACTGTGAAGATGGTGGACTTACCATTTCCTGAGTATACCGTGAAGGATAAGGAAGCTGCAGCCAGACTGCTAGTACAGTGGAACCTCGGTTCACGACCATAATTCATTCCAAAACTCTGGTCATAACCCGATTTGGTCGTGAACCAAAGTAATTTCCCCCATAGCATTGTATGTAAATACAATTAATCCATTCCAGACCATATGAACTGTATGTAAATATATATTTTTTTAAAGATTTTTAAGCACAAATCTAGTCAATCATACCATAGAATGCACAGAGTAATAGTAAACCAAATGTAAAAACCTTGAACAACAGAGAAAACTAACACTGCAAGAGTTTGCGCTGTAGCGCTACAAACTGCTCGCTAAAAACACTTTTTTTTTTTATGAGTTTTAAGCACAGGGAAAAAAGTTAACATCTGAAAAATCCGTAATTTAATAAACCACCAAGAAAAGTAACATTGCCACAATGCACGCTACGAACCGATCGCTGTAAACAGAAGTGAAGTGGAGGTTAAAATCCAATAGAAAAAAGTCTTCATTAAATACGAGGTTAAAACAACCCTCGAACCTGTGTCTTTAAAAACGAGCCCGGTGCCTTCTTCAACTGTCTTCTGGGCCATTTGTCCAGCCATCTGTCTCTCTCTCTCAATGCACAGGGAGAGACTGAACACGTGTGGAAATCATCGGCGCGCACAAACCGAGAAGGAAACTGGCTTGTTCGTATACCGAGTCTGTGGTCATGAACAGATGCAAAGGTTTGGTGAACTTTTTGGTCATAAACCGATTTGTACGTGTCCGAGAAGTTTGTGAACCAAGGTTCCACTGTACTCTGGTCACAGAGGTCTGCACATTTTTGTTCCAGCCCAGTTTCTTAGTAAGAAGTCAATTATTATTGCTGAAGCCATTAGTGATTGAATGACCTTTGTGTGCTTTGCTGTAGTTGTCTAACATTTTACGATTCTCAATTAATTGCACCTTTTAGTCTTAAGCAGATGGAGTCACCATTTTTAATTGTTGAGTGTTTTTTTTAACCAGCTGCCGGGAGTTATGAATGACAGACGAGCCAGAAACTGACCGTTTAACCTGGCCCCATTTACATGCAAAATATTTGTTTTAATTCAAACTTTGGAAAGACGGAGAAGACAAAAACATGAAGTACTGACAATTCCTAATCTGCCTCATGCCACAAATCATTTGGATGATATCCACAGAAAAGAAGAATCTGCAATGTAAGAAAGACCTCGTAAAAACACTATCAAGTGGATAGAGGGAGCTGCATGACATTATACTGTACATCCTGCCTGGAATACCCCTCCATGTCGACATATTCTTGGCAGGGGTTGAGCTCTATGGGCACAATAAGATTATTAAGAGAGGGTTTTTTTGGAAGTTTTAGTATTTAGAGGAGTCTTTGTGAGAAAAGAGGTGACCCGGAAGTGCTTTCTGCCAGGCTGGAGAGGCAGTTGAAGTAAAACTGGATGCCACCATGTAAGTGCCTCACCCTCCTTAGTCCGATGAGCATGGAATTGGGAATGGATCAGACAAAAGAGGAAGGCTGGAAGGTACAAAGGGGTGTTTTGGTTATATACACTTGGGACACATAGTAAGATCTATCTGGGCACAGGTTTTTTGTGATTTTGTTGACCACTTGTATTGTGTATCCTCCTTCCCTTCACTCTTACTTTTGTGTGGTTTGGAACTGTTCAACTGAAGTCCTAACCATTATCTAATCTACAGAATCCTCGTGTCTTCTTGGTTATAGGGTTAGCATCAGGGAGGCCGGGTTTTGTCACACAAACCTTAAAAATTAAATACAATTTGTTATTATGAAAGAATGGCCTCTAATTTAAGCAGCTGAGCTGGAATAAAACCCTGCAGTCCCCCAGGACCAAACCCGAGGACCCTTGGGGCTGACCTGTACATCATTTGCTTTGCTTTATCTTGTGTCTTGAGGACTATAAAATGAGTTATGTAGGTTGGCAAAAAGATGAACTGTCCTAAAGTTGTATATTACTTGCGTATAGGGGCATTCGGCTTACCATTCAACTCATTTTGATTAATCAAAATTTAATTATGGTGTCTTATTTTGAATAGTCATGAACAAATTGTGAAAAGAGAAAATTAGCTAATGTGACAGAAAATAATTTGAGATATTTACAACATTTTATTAGTCACAAGAGATTACTATTATTTTTTGCAATTCATTAGTGATGTGCCACAACTGTGCTTATAAAGTATGTATGCTTGCATGTTAACGAAAGCTGTTACCCATAATCCCTGTTGTGAGGCATCTTATAAATTTAGTGTTAATGCAAACCTTAAATTACTTGATAACCAAAAAATAAAGTGTATAATTAGACCAAGAGATAAAACCAGACTCTCCACCAGGGACGCCTATAATAGAATTTTACTTCAAAGTAAAACAAAAAATATATCAGCAGTTTATAAAAGAAGTATGCAGTTTTAAATGCTATTTATTGAACATTCGCTCTCTTGGTAGTAAAGCTGTTTTGGTAAATGATATTGCAGTGGTGTGAAAAACTATTTGCCCCCTTCCTGATTTCTTATTCTTTTGCATGTTTGTCACACAAAATGTTTCTGATCATCAAACACATTTAACCATTAGTCAAATATAACACAAGTAAACACAAAATGCAGTTTTTAAATGATGGTTTTATTATTTAGGGAGAAAAATCCAAACCTACATGGCCCTGTGTGAAAAAGTAATTGCCCCTGAACCTAATAACTGGTTGGGCGCCTTAGCAGCAATAACTGCAATCAAGCGTTTACGATAACTTGCAATGAGTCTTTTACAGCGCTCTGGAGGAATTGTGGCCCACTCATCTTTGCAGAATTGTTGTAATTCAGCTTTATTTGAGGTTCAACTTTTGTCTCATCAGTGCACAAGGTATTTTCCCAAAAGACTTGGCAATCATTGAGATGTTTCTTAGCAAAATTGAGACGAGCCCTAATGTTCTTTTTGATTAACAGTGGTTTGCGTCTTAGAAATCTGCCATGCAGGACGTTTTTGCCCAGTCTCTTTCTTATGGTGGAGTCGTGAACACTGACCTTAATTGAGGCAAGTGAGGCCTGCAGTTCTTTAGACGTTGTCCTGGGGTCTTTTGTGACCTCTCAGGTGATACGTCTCTGCGCTCTTGGGGTAATTTTGGTCGGCTGGCCACTCCTGGGAAGGTTCACCACTGTTCCATGTTTTTGCCATTTGTGGGTAATGGCTCTTACTGTGGTTCGCTAGAGTCCCAAAGCTTTAGAAATGGCTTTATAACCTTTACCAGACTGATAGATCTCAATTACTTCTGTTCTCATTTGTTCCTGAATTTCTTTGGATCTTGGCATGATGTCTAGCTTTTGAGGTGCTTTTGGTCTACTTCTCTGTGTCAGGCAGCTCCTATTTAAGTGATTTCTTGATTGAAACAGGTGTGGCAGTAATCAGGCCTGGGGTTGGCTACGGAAATTGAACTCAGGTGTGATACACCACAGTTAGGTTATTTTTAACAAGGGGCAATTACTTTTTCACACAGGGCCATGTAGGTTTGGATTTTTTTTTCTCCCTAAATAATAAAAACCATCATTTAAATGCTGCATTTTGTGTTTACTTGTGTTATATTTGACTAATGGTTAAATGTGTTTGATGATCAGAAACATTTTGTGTGACAAACATGCAAAAGAATAAGAAATCAGGAAGGGGGCAAATAGTTTCTCACACCACTGTATATTAAGTACAAGATCTGATCTGTGTCTTCTTACTGAAACCTGGCTTAGTAAATGTGACACTGTTCCCCTAGTTGAGTCGTCACCAGATGGATACTCGTTCCTTTATAAGTCTAGAGATTCTGGTCGAGGAGGAGGCCTTAGAATAATTCATTGTGACAAAATGCAAATCACGTCTAAAAATCTAGGCAACTTTACATCCTTTGAGACATTCATTTTAAATATTAAAATAGATTCCAGCACAATTATAGTGCTAGTCTACAGACCACCAGGGCCATGTTCACTGTTCATGACTGAATTTAGCAACCTTTTATCTGATTTGGCTATAAATTATGATCACGTAGTTCTGATGGAGGATTTTAATGTACACATTGATGTGGAAACTGACCCTTTTTAGCCGTTTGTTTTACTTATTTGTTAAATTCAGTAGGATTTTGTCAGATTGTCAAAGGTCTAACTCATAATCATAACCACACATTAGATTTAATTATAACTTATAAGGTTGAAATTCAAAATGTAAATATTATTCCATTAAATGAAGTTATTTCCGATCACTACCTAATTACATTTGATTTAGTTCTGCCCTTGCCAACGCACTCACAGATTAAAGCAAAGACAGTGTGACATCTAGATTGTAATTCTGCTTCAAAATTTATAGATACTTTGAGTAAGTCGAGTGTAATTGTGGAAAACCATTTAGATCAGTTAACATCAAATATAAACGTGGAAATCCATTTAGGTCAGCTAACATCACATTATAATTTGACCTTAAGAGATGCTCTGGACACAGTGGCTCCCCTTAAAACAAAAGTGATCAAAGCACATAGAAACTCTCCCTGGTTTAATGAAAATACTCGAGCTCTTAAATTAGAGTGTCGAAAACTGGAGCGCAGATGGAGAACAACAAAGCTACATGTCTTTCAAATTGCATGGACAGAGAGTGTTAATAAATATAAAAAGCCCTCTTAAAAGCTCGCTCAGAATACTATTCTACATTAATAGATAGCAATAATAAAAATCCTCGGGTACTGTTTAGAACAGTAGCTAAATTAACAAATGGGAATTCAGATCAACAGTGCAAAATACCAACAGATATTAGCAGTACAGACTTTGTGAACTTCTTTAATGAGAAAATTAAAAACATAAGATCCCAGATCTCAGCATCGCAGTACAAACCAAATACTGTACTAGCTTAGCAGATCCTGTCTCACATTGCATTCAGCACTTTAGTCATTTTAATCTTGTAACTGAGCAGGAAGTCTTAACTTTAATTACTAAAATGAAGCCCACTACTTTTTCCCAAGATCCAGTGCCAACAAAACTAGTAAAAAGTGCCATGGATGTTTTTGCAGCGCCTATTCTAAACATTATCAATAGTTCATTATTACATGGCACAGTACCTGATGCACTAAAAGTGTCAGTCAGTAAACCATTACTTAAAAAGTCAGACCTAGACCCACACATACTAAATAATTATAGGCCTATTTCAAATTTACCATTTCTCTCTAAAATACTAGAAAAAGTAGTCGCCAATCAGCTTCATTCACACCTTACGCATTACAATTTATTTGAGAAATTCCAGTCTGGTTTCCGCACTGGTCATAGTACAGAAATGGCACTAACACGCGTTGTAAATGACATTCTGATATCCTCTGATGAATATATATATAATATATATCCAATGTTGTCTTTAATTAGTTGTGTTAGTGAATTGAAGGAATGGATAGATGAGAACTTTAATCACAGATGAAACAGAGATGTTAATTATTGGAGAGAATGACGCTGATCACAACAATATTTTGTCAACATTTAACTCAGTTGAAATCACTATTAATTTTACTGAATTAGCCCGCAATGTAGGAGTTATCTTTGACACTAGCATGTCATTTAAAGTGCATATTACAAAGTTGTTCAAATCATGTTTCTTCCATCTTAAAAATGTTGGGAAATGAAGGCGCTTTCTAAATAAACAGGATTTTAAGAAATTAATTCATGCATTTATTTCTACTCACCTGCCACGTTGTTTTGCCTGCCTAAGGTAAAGTCATCCTTGATGGAGGATCGCAGGAATCGTTAGGTAGAGGGGTCCTTTTATTGGATTGGCTGGCCCAGCGCTGTTTCAGCTGTGGAATGGCCAAATGGGGAGGCAGTTTGATGGATGATGTCTCCAGGACTCTAAACAAATCCAAATCATATTATGTGATATCATCTATTGTTCAATTTTGCTCGATACTTGTAATATTTTTATTTTACTATCAAACTGTATTGAGTATTTGTTCTGTTCTGTTCTGTGTATTGTATTGTATTGACCCCCTTCTTTTGACACCCACTGCACGCCCAACCTACCTTGAAAGGGTCTCTTTTTAAACTGCCTTTCCCGAGGTTTCTTCCATTTTTCCCTACAAGGTTTTTTTTGGGAGTTTTTCCTTGTCTTCTCAGAGAGTCAAGGCTGGGGGGCTGTCAAAAGGCAGGGCCTGTTAAAGCCCATTGCGGCACTTCTTGTGTGATTTTGGGCTATACAAAATAAATTGTATTGTATTGTATTGTATGTACAGTATACACAGCTCTGCCTACAGTGACAGGCATCCCTCATATGTGATCAAAAGTTGTTTAGTGAGGCTGAAAGAAAGCTGTGTATGACATTTGACATTCTAGCCAACTTTTACAAAATGTTAACATTGTGCCTGGTCACCATACAAACAGACCCCAAAACTACATAAAGCAAAGGAGTCCAAAGTAAACTGAAGGAAAAACATCTTTATTACTGACAGGTACAGGATTATGGAGATAACATACAGATAATAAATAAAAAACAACAACTCACCCTAAAGCCATTCTGGGCCTAACTATGCAAGTTCAGTCCTGTCCACCTGGTACTGTGCCTTTCAAACTTACCCGATAGCCCAACAGCTGTATCACCCCCTGCACACGTCTTCCTCCATTTCTCCTTCTTCTCTGGTTCTCCTACTTCTGCTGGTTGTACTCCCAAGCCTCCTGCTGCAACTTGACCTCCCGACTCCAAGTACATTACAACCAGTGGTGGTTCCAGACGAAATTTACCAGGTGGGCCAGGGTGGGGAAAGTGTTTTTTCATAGGGGCACAGAACAAAAAAAAAAGGGCTATATTTAATTGTTTAATATATTAAGCGAATGTATTTGGAGCACAAATAAAATGAATTTAACAATAAAACAAAAGATTTCACACTGTACCACGTACTGCTCTAACATCTTTGGTGTTTCATCCATCCATCCATCCATGTTCTAACCCGCTGAATCCGAATACAGGGTCACGGGGGTCTGCCGGAGCCAATCCCAGCCAACACAGGGCACAAGGCAGGAACCAATCCTGGGCAGGGTGCCAACCCACCGCAGTTGGTGTTTCATATGCACAATAAACCTTTAAGCAAATTTTACTTTTTGTACAGTAGCATTTCTCTTTTTTGTATGCAAGATATTTTTCTTTTTATGTAGGTATGTATTTATTTTGTTATAGAGTGACTTTTTACAGCATGAAACTTGAATGTACACTCACATTTTCTATTCAGTAAACTCTCATCCTCTAGCACTGGCAACATGGTAGACTGTAACATTATAATAACAGTATTCTGCGTTTGTGATTTCTTGCAAAACAGTCCACAAATGCATCAAGATTCAAAACCTTGGCTCTTCTGGATTCAATGCTTAGCACTCCTAGATTGCTAAGGCGCTCATCAGTAATGGTGGACCGGAGGTAGTTTTTTTTACTAATTTTAATGTTGAGAAACTCCGCTCACAAGTGGCAGAAATCACCGGGAGCGCCACAGCTATTTTGCACAGTCTAAAGAGCTCATAAAATACGTCTTTGTACGTCAACTCCACTGTATCGGATGGCTTTTGAATCACACACTCTTTATTTTTCTTTCCAAAAGTCTCTTGATCTGATGCAGTTCAGGCCCCAGGTCATCAATATTGACATGGCATGCTCCGGCATGTTACTTTCGGTTTGCGTGCCAGCGCATATCACTGTAAGTAATTAATTCAAATGTTATCTCTTCAGCACAGGGGCCATAGCAGGGGCTAGGGCTAGTTCTACATGGCCCCTGTCTAAAACCGCCTATGATTAGAACTGATGTAGAACAGGGGAGATGGGCCATTAAAACTCAAATAAACTCCTCAAATTTCTAACTCCATTAGAAATCCCTCTAGTAGCCTAGGTGTTCCTACAGTTGTATCCCCTTAACATATGTCAGAAGGCCAGACAACCCCCTAGACACCTGATCATCATAATAAAGAGCCACGAGGCTTATATTAGAAAGTAAGACTTTCTGCTGCCACCTAAAAGCGTGAGCGAGTTCAGCCATGCTACCCAATGTCCTATCGGACCTTTATGTTGGTGTCCCAAGAGTCACTGGGGATTGATTCATTGGCATCTAGTACCAATGATGTACTGATGATGAACTGATAACATTGTCAGTGTACTTGGCAGGTACGTAACTTGCGGCCCGATTCCTGTACTGCACCGTGGCAGTGTGGCTGCAGTTGCAGTCCCTGCTGGCCCAACTTTTTCAAAATGGTGAAATCTTGTTTTGCCAGTTGCGTGGCAGGTTCTATGAGAAATGTCCCTGGTCACCGCGTACTGCCTTAACATCTTTGGCGTTTCAGTTGCTGATTTACCAAAAAGATAACAATCTTGCATGTTGGCTCATTGCTCCATGGTGGATATTAGCTGATGTGCTTCTTTTCAGATTCAGTAAAGATTTTGGGCACATAAGTAGAGCTGTCTTAGCGTTACATGTAACACCCATGCAAGTGCAGCAGCACCACCTAGTGACCAGTCTTAGAAATTACTGACAATGCCTACTTGCACAACTGAGCGACTTTGACTTCTATGGAACGTTTAGTTTACGGTTTCTGCAGTTGCATTCTGCGGATAATAATTTTGCCTGCACAACTGAATTGGTTTGTGTGGGTTTGTGAAAATTCTATGGAATAAAACTAGAAATATCTTCAATCACATTACTGTTAATTACAATTGCATTTTAGATATGTAAAGTTGCGTATATGGTAAATGTATTTAAACAAATTACATATATTCAAATTATGTCTAGTCAAATGTAATTGTAGCTAACTAAATTAGGAATTAGCATGAGGCATTACATAATAAACAGCTTGCCAAGGTTTGTCTTTGGAACAATAATTATTGTTACTACTAAATGCTAATAATAAAATAAACCTTAAATCATTTTTCGCTTCCCCTAAGCCAGGGGTGTTGAACTCCAGTCCTGGAGGGCCACAGTGGCTGCAGGTTTTCATTCTAGCCATCTTCTTAATTAGTGACCAGTTTTTGATGCTAATTCACTTCTTTAGCCTTAGCTAGTTAGCTTTAATTAGCTTCACTCAGGCCCCTTAGTTGTTTTTTCCTTAATTAGCAACCGGACAGTAATGAGACATAAAACAAGCAGGACATGACCAGCTCACCTGTACCCATCAAACAAAATCTGAAAATAAAGATGAAGGTCTCAGTAAGGCTGATCCCTCAGGTTACCAAAACATTTTAGGAGTTCTTAGAAAAAAACAGAATGTCAACAGTTTTGGAAATGTCTGCTGTGGCAAAAAGAGAGCAGCAACAAGCCATGGAATTGAATAACGGGTTTAATTAACAGCAAGAATCAGCTTCTCATTAAGGAACTGGTTGAAGTTTGAAGCCACAATTTAGCTGGTCATCTATTGGCTCGTTTCATGTTTCATTTCTGATTGGCTGTCATTTAATAAAGAAAAGAATCAATTCTAAAGACTTTATCCTTAAAAAGTGGGCTTTTAAAATAGAGGGAAAAGAAGTTAATTAGCAGTGAAAACTGGACACTGATTAGAAAAAGGGTTAGAAAGAAAGCCTGCACCCACTGCGGCCCTCCAGGCCTGGAGTTTGACACCCATGCCCTAAGCTAAAAACAAAAGCAGCACGCAGATGAAGAAGAAATATGTTACAAGTTTAATGAAGAGCTTGTAATGGCAGTTCTAAAAAGTCTGTTTAACTCCATGTGAACAGTGTGAGTTTGACAACAGGCAATATGAAGTGTCGTGTGAGGCCCCTCTCGACATTGGTAACCCTGGTGTACACATTTTTTAAACAGTATACTGGACCCTATAAGAAAAATCTGCTCCATAGTGTAGGACTGTAGAGTCGAACCGCAAAACTTTATGTGAACCATCTTAACGTAAGAGCAGAACGGGACATTCTAGCTGAACCACAAACCACTTGGCCCCATTCTGAAGTAGCCTGACAAAAGACTCAGTTGCCTTCTTTGCAGCCTCCATTTTTTGAACATTCTTAATCGATTCTTACAGATAAGACCCTGTTTCTGATGAAGTCACAGTGGCTAAGTTCAAAAGCGCACCGAGAAAACTGAACGTGGTTCCCAGAGGATTTCACTATCACAGCTCATTTTAAACAACCAAAATGTACTTAATTCTTACGGCTCATTTTTCAAACGGTGCAGCCTATTTGGCTACAGGACATAAAAAAAACTACAGTCTGGTATCTTCTAATTGTGGAAATGCTGTGGCTGTTTTGTTGTTAGGTTTGCACACAACTTTAGACGCCTTTGACCAGACGGGCTGGCTTGCAGGAACTGCTGTTGTTTGGTTTTGTTCATTTTTATGAAATCGTTTTCAGGATTTACATAAATGTGATGGCAGCAATTCGCCGTTACGCTTAGCAGTTAATTAAGTTGTCCCTCACTTTTCTTTCTTTGTGTTATCATTATGAGAGAAGCTTTGAAAATGTAATATCCCCTTTGACTTTTTGTTGTATATGTCAGTAAAATCTCAAAATAGCATTTTGTTAAGCGATGCGTTTGTAAATATGGAGTGTCGTCTTCTTAACCTACAAGAAAACAATTTTTCTTTGTTAATAGTAAGAGAAGGTTGTCAGCTGTTGTTCTGAATGCCTGAGTCTTCATTTTTCTGAAACTTCACCATTAATCTTTCCTTTAGCATTGATGTTATTGGAAATCTACCTTTTCCAGCCTGGAAATATTGGAAAGTCACAGCATTTTCTTTCATTGTAGGATACAGGAAGCTAACTGTTGCACTTTATGTTCCTTAAACTGCTTTTTTCATTTTTAAAATATATTTTTAACTATGATAGTTTCAACACCTTTTCAAAGGAACCTTATTAAAACTGAAAAGTACAACCATATAACTCTTCTTCTTCATTGACTTGCAAGTTCAATTTCAACAGGATTACAAAACATTCCTTCTGAAATATAGAGCTGCGGTTGTTTTTTAATCCGCCCATTAACGTGTACATTTCCATTGTGCACATTGTGATCACGGGACGCGGGCCAATTTGAAGATACATAAAAAGCTCCAGGAGGTGGACTGTGTAGTGACCTGTTGAATGATCTGCCAGCAAGTATGAGGGATCAAGACGGCGTCTCCAGCAACAGGTAGATGTACTGCATGTGCTGCATTATCTTGTCATGTTCAGCATTACTGCAGTTACACGTTGTCCTGTAAAATGTTTACAGCACTTGGTCCGTACGCAGAAGATCAAACCAAAAGCAAAGCTGCATGGTGTCCCTCCAGCTATATGGCTCAGCAAGGGCAGACGTCATCCCTGGATGGGGCCATCACAGAGTCCACTCATACACAGCGCCACACTTGTTAAGTAAGGCAGGAACGGGAACCTCCAATATATGACAAGTGGGTGCAGGATTTGCACTTAGACCACAGGATCTGTGTTGGCATAGACCAGCTGAGGTTGGGCATACTAGACCCTAGAAAATTGATGTTATTCACTAAACCAAAATACTAGCCAGACACTGAGGCTTTGTTTCTCAGAAAGTGGATTTGAGCGCAGCTTTCCCTAGACATCATGCAAAAGAAATGGACATAATTGCTACATGCCATATAAATTATAGCCTGATAGCATAGTTTCAGTTTTTTTAGAATAGCACAGTGTAAAATCCTTTTTGAAATTTAAATATGATATTCTTCATTTAACATGTTGGCTCCATATTTTACAAAGTGCATAAAGTGACAAAATTCACAATGCTCATGAAAATAAGCCTTTATTCACACCACCACTGCCCAGCAGCTTACATTTAAAGAACACTTTGCCCAGAAGTACAAGACTCTTATTGTCGCTCAATCCCCCTAAAAAAAAAAAAAAAATTTGGACGTGGCAGACAGTTGTGTAAGTAAAAAAAGAAAACAGGAAAAAAGAAAAAAGTAAAGAGAAAACGCTTCCACGCCCTTTCTCTGCCCAGAAGTTCTGGTTAGTGCTGTGACTAACTGTTCATTGTCAAAAAAATTTTACACTATGAATATGGATAAGAAGGAGAATAAGAATTAACTTATTACAAACACTGAAATAGTATTAAAATGTATGTGTGTAGAAATATATATATATATTTTTTCTGTGATACTTTATTTAAACTGTGGCTTCAAGATGAGAAAAGTAATGCAGAAATTCTTGAAGAAAGAAAAAGCAAAAAGAAATAATATTGTACAATAATGTTACTAACATGGTATCATCAGCATGGCAGAACACTGAGTGCCCCTTAAATTATATGCAGTCTGAAACAAAAAAAAAACACAGAATCTCTGGATTGGCAGATTTTGTTTAGGCTTTCTGTCATTTTTCTTCCTGAAAGTCAAATATTTATGTGTTTGAATCCTGGAATGTCCAGCATTATAACAGCTTCGCATTGGCTCGCTGGACCACTGGCCGATCAGATATCAGTCCACCTCCAGCCCTGAACATTGGACGGTTGTTTGACAAAAGTCTTCCTGTCTCGGCCATGCCAGTCTTAAACCCTAAGAAATCTGTCAACCAGAGAAAACCAACATTTGCTGCTTAGTTGATGTGATGTGAACTTTCTAGAGGAATATGCACAAGACAAAATGTTTCTGGTTTCTAAGTGGCATTTCAAAAGAATGGTAACAACCTCGATACCGGAAGTATCACGTGACATCGACAATGTGATCCTCGTTTTCAAATCAGAGAAAGTCTCTTAGGCTGACTTTGTCCAATGAATTGTTTGCACTGTAATTGGCACAATGATAGGACTAAAATGTTTGATCAATCTTAATAATTAGCAAAACCAATGAAACTGTACTTGTTTTATTTAAGTGGAAGGCTTCCAATCCCAAATTCACCAAATCTTAGATTGGTTCATTTTTAGACTTGTTTTGTGAGATTTTGTAACCTAGGAAAATTACTAAAGATTTATGAATATAAAATAAAGCCAAAACAATTTGTAAACGTGAATCCAAACACCCTTCCCCATGCTTTGAGTTCTTGAGCAGACCAATGCTGTTAAAGCTAATTCTTACAGTCAGGGGTGTCTAAAACAAAGTAATGCATTTTTCCCCCACTTCCCAGTCTGATGATGATGAAGAACTGCAGCAACATATTGTATTACGCCTAGACAAAGAGGTATATACACACAGACACAAAATTATACATTTTCTACATGCCAAGGAAATTGGACTGGCATCCTGACTAGGTTGGAGACTAACTCATTACCTGGCCAGGAGGCCATAATGAAAGGACTTCTTGGAAGAAGCTGCAGCCTGGTCAGGATCTGTGGTGACCTTTAACCCAGCTGGGGTGAGAAGATAATGAAGGAACTGGGCAAACATGGATGCCAGAGGCAGTTCATTCTCCCACACGGCAGGTGGCAGTGATCCTCCAGGATGGTTCCAGTTAGGACTCCTACAGGGTTGCATTGGAGTTGGAGTGTAGTAGAGCAGCACTGTCGGGGTCCTTTGGCGTCACTAGAGTGTGCTGCCAGGGGAAGACTGCCCTGGTTTATGTACGACCCAGAAGGACCACTGCTTTGACAGTGGAAGCATTCCAGGGACCCATTTAAAAAAAGCCCATTATGTAGCCTTTGGAAGTCAGAGTCTGGAGGCAGTGGGCAACACTCATGTGGCGGAGCAGAATCTGTGATTATATTTGTGTATTTTCACTGGTGCTTAATGGTAAAAGTGCTGGTTGAAAATAAAAAGCCTTCTATGTGAACCTGGAATCGAGTTGGGTGACATTGTGTCTGTGGTTCAAGGCCCACTGGAGCCCCCTTGTGGTTACACACATGAATTCCCTTTTGATGGGCTCTAAGTGGCCACTTACTTTTCGATATGGGGAAACAAATTCCTCTCCCTTCTCTTTCTTAATATCAGAGAGAAAGCTGGCTTGCCCTGGAAAAACTGGTCTCACAACGGTACAGTCCAGAAGATTTTTGCAGGCGCTCTGGTCAGACTCTCCCAATACACCTGAAATGACTGGATCTGTTCTCCTCTTACTCTAAACTGAATTACTCCCGGATACCTAACAGACCAGCCTTTACCCTGGGCCAAAAGACCACTTGACCTGAGTCTAACAACCCTCATCCTGGTCATATGCCCAACTTAATTTTGTAAGTTGTGCCACATGTGTGTAAATTAAGCAAACTCTTTACAGCCCTCAGCATCTTGGATCTGCCCCATTTTCCTGCTGGAGGTGCCCTTACTAGACCAATTACACGTTCGTCAGCATTGCAATTCGAAAACCCCACAGCAGCAACAGAAGAACAAAAGAACAAAACCAGCAGGCCCATCTGATAGAAACACCGGGCACAGTGTCCTCTCCAAACCTGAAAAAGTACAGGGATTCCCCATGTGCACTTACAGAACAGAGAAGTACGAGAGTCCATTCAGTCTTTCTATGAATATCTGAAATGCCTAACTGATGTAGAAATCCTGAACTAATTAAGTTCTCTGCTGCATCCAAATCAATGAGAACAAGCATTGCTTGAAGACAACTTGACGCTGCTAAACTACTACATCAGTTATTTAGTATCTGCTGCATCCCATTCCATACAAGGGAAGTTCCGCTTCAGACAGTGCTCTTTTATTCCCAGTTTGCCCCTCTCGTCACTGTACTTCCTCCTCCAACATAGCTTGCCTTTGTGTGGCAGACCATCTGAACCTGTGCCAAGACCCTCTTCCAACTTGTACGTGGCCCACAATGTCTGTAAATATACAGACACGTACATACATACATACATACATATACACATATATATACATATATAAATACACATATACATACAGTGGGATGCAAAAGTTTGGGCAACCTTGTTAACAGTCATTATTTTCCTATATAAATCGTTGGTTGTTACGATAAGAATTGTCAGTTAAATATATCATATAGGAGACACACACAGTGATATTTGAGAAGTGAAATGAAGTTTATTGGATTTACAGAAAGTGTGCAATAATTGTTCAAACAAAATCAGGCAGGTGCATAAATTTGGGCACCGTTGTCATTTTATTGATTCCAAAACTTTTAGAACTAATTATTGGAACTCAAATTGGCTTGGTAAGCTCAGTGACCCCTGACCTACATACACAGGTGAATCCTATAATGAGAGAGAGTATTTAAGGGGGTCAGTTGTAAGTTTCCCTCCTCCTTTAATTTTCTCTGAAGAGTAGCAACATGGGGGTCACAAAACAACTCTCAAATGACCCGAAGACAAAGATTGTTCACCATCATGGTTTAGGGGAAGGATACAGAAAGCTGTCCCAGAGATTTAAGCTGTCTGTTTCCACAGTTAGGAACATATTGAGGAAATGGAAGACCACAGGCTCAGTTCAAGTTAAGGCTCAAAGTGGCAGACCAAGAAAGATGTCGGATAGACAGAAGCGACGAATGGTGAGAACAGTCAGAGTCAACCCACAGACCAGCACCAAAGACCTACAACATCATCTTGCAGCAGATGGAGTCACTGTGCATCGTTCAACCATTCGCGACTTTACACAAGGAGATGCTGTATGCAAGAGTGATGCAGAGGAAGCCTTTTCTCCCCACAGCACAAACAGAGCTGCTTGAGGTATGCTCAAGCACATTTGGACAAGCCAGCTTCATTTTGGAATAAGGTGCTGTGGACTGATGAAACTAAAATTGAGTTATTTGGGCATAACAAGGGCGTTATGCATGGAGGAAAAAGAACACAGCATTCCAAGAAAAACACCTGCTACCTACAGTAAAATATGGTGGTGGTTCCATCATGCTGTGGGGCTGTGTGGCCAGTGCAGGGACTGGGAATCTTGTCAAAGTTGAGGGACGCATGGATTCCACTCAGTATCAGCAGATTCTGGAGACCAATGTCCAGGAATCAGTGACTAAGCTGAAGCTGCGCCGGTGCTGGATCTTTCAACAAAACAACGACTCGAAACACTGCTCAAAATCCACTAAGGCATTCATGCAGAGGAACAAGTACAACGTTCTGGAATGGCCATCTCAGTCCCCAGACCTGAATATAATTGAAAATCTGTGGTGTGAGTTAAAGAGAGCTGTCCATGCTCGGAAGCCATCAAACCTGAATGAACTAGAGATGTTTTGTAAAGAGGAATGGTCCAAAATACCTTCAACCACAATCCAGACTCTCATTGGAACCTACAGGAAGCGTTTAGAGGCTGTAATTTCTGCAAAAGGCGGATCTACTAAATATTGATTTCATTTCTTTTTTGTGGTGCCCAAATTTATGCACCTGCCTGATTTTGTTTGAACAATTATTGCACACTTTCTGTAAATCCAATAAACTTCATTTCACTTCTCAAATATCACTATGTGTGTCTCCTATATGATATATTTAACTGACATTTTTTATTGTAACAACCAATGATTTATACAGGAAAATAATGACTATTAACAAGGTTGCCCAAACTTTTGCATCCCACTATATATATATATACATACACATATATATATACATATATACATACAGTGGTGTGAAAACTATTTGCCCCCTTCCTGATTTCTTATTCTTTTGCATGTTTGTCACACAAAATGTTTCTGATCATCAAACACATTTAACCATTAGTCAAATATAACACAAGTAAACACAAATGCAGTTTTTAAATGATGGTTTTATTATTTAGGGAGAAAAAATCCAAACCTACATGGCCCTGTGTGAAAAAGTAATTGCCCCTTGTTCAAAAATAACCTAACTGTGGTGTATCACACCTGAGTTCAATTTCCGTAGCCACCCCAGGCCTGATTACTGCCACACCTGTTTCAATCAAGAAATCACTTAAATAGGAGCTGTCTGACACAGAGAAGTAGACCAAAAGCACCTCAAAAGTTAGACATCATGCCAAGATCCAAAGAAATTCAGGAACAAATGAGAACAGAAGTAACTGAGATCTATCAGTCTGGTTAAGGTTATAAAGCCATTTCTAAAGCTTTGGGACTCCAGCGAACCACAGTGAGAGCCATTATCCACAAATGGCAAAAACATGGAACAGTGGTGAACCTTCCCAGGAGTGGCTGGCCGACCAAAATTACCCCAAGAGCGCAGAGACGACTCATCCGAGAGGTCACAAAAGACCCCAGGACAACGTCTAAAGAACTGCAGGCCTCACTTGCCTCAATTAAGGTCAGTGTTCACGACTCCACCATAAGAAAGAGACTGGGCAAAACGGCCTGCATGGCAGATTTCCAAGACGCAAACCACTGTTAAGCAAAAGAACATTAGGGCTCGTCTCAATTTTGCTAAGAAACATCTCAATGATTGCCAAGACTTTGGGGAAAATACCTTGTGGATTGATGAGACAAAAGTTGAACTTTTTGGAAGGCAAATGTCCCGTTACATCTGGCGTAAAAGGAACACAGCATTTCAGAAAAGAACATCATACCAACAGTAAAATATGGTGGTGGTAGTGTGATGGTCTGGGGTTGTTTTGCTGCTTCAGGACCTGGAAGGCTTGCTGTGATAGATGGAACCATGAATTCTACTGTCTACCAAAAAATCCTGAAGGAGAATGTCCGGCCATCTGTTCATCAACTCAAGCAGAAGCGATCTTGGGTGCTGCAACAGGACAATGACCCAAAACACACCAGCAAATCCACCTCTGAATGGCTGAAGAAAAACAAAATGAAGACTTTGGAGTGGCCTTGTCAAAGTCCTGACCTGAATCCAATTGAGATGCTATGGCATGACCTTAAAAAGGCGGTTCATGCTAGAAAACCCTCAAATAAAGCTGAATTACAACAATTCTGCAAAGATGAGTGGGCCAAAATTCCTCCAGAGCGCTGTAAAAGACTCCTTGCAAGTTATCGCAAATGCTTGATTGCCGTTATTGCTGCTAAGGGTGGCCCAACCAGTTATTAGGTTCAGGGGGCAATTACTTTTTCACACAGGGCCATGTAGGTTTGGATTTTTTTTTTTCTTCCTAAATAATAAAAACCATCATTTAAAAACTGCATTTTGTGTTTACTTGTGTTATATTTGACTAATGGTTAAATGTGTTTGATGATCAGAAACATTTTGTGTGACAAACATGCAAAAGAATAAGAAATCAGGAAGGGGGCAAATAGTTTTTCACACCACTGTATGTATATGTATGTATGTGTATGTATATATATATATGTATTTGCGACATACAAGTTTACTGAGAAGACACGAGGTATAAACAAGACTTTGGGTCAATTTGTAACGGAGTTAAAATTTCTGTAGCAAGAAACTTTTAAGTGCCGGATCTTAGCTAACATTAACTAAACACATCCTCCAAATACGAACCTGATGGCAAGAAATAATGATGATCAAATCCTTGATGACAGCAACACTCACAAAACAATTACTGTATATTGACAATCATGTTACGTTATTTTTAAAATGTTCCCTTTTCTTTTTCATAACTTCTTTAACACACTACTTCTCCACTGCGAAACGCGTGTATATATATATATATATATATGTATACGAGTATATATACCCCGATTTACATACTCTTAAATAGACAAGCCACACACCGTGGCGCAATGGTAGAGGCTTCGCCTCTAGCGCCAACATACGAGGTTTGATGCCTGAGAGGGGATGCACTGAGTATGTACGCGCGCTTCCCAATTCATTTTACCCTCGCATCCCCTTGGTTTGAGACGTATGTAAAAATATGTGGTTAACGTAGAATTATCTTGCGTTATTTTTAAAATGTTTCCTTTTCTTCGCACAAGCACAGCTGAGAAGCTTCGATGCATGTACTCCATAACACGTTAAAAAAAATAACGCATTTAATCACACTTTCAATTCCAAGCATAGGGGAACTTTTGTCAATGCATGATTTCCTGGTACATCGATTACACTGATGCACACATCAGATCTACAAAAATATTAGAGTCGGAATAAAGCACGTTCCAACGACTGATCGGAGGAAAATTTCATTTCAAAAGACTACCTGACGGAAGCCTTGATAAAAGCATGGTTTTGTGCACACTGAAAAGCAAGCAAAATTAGATGCATTACAGAAAGCGGACTTTGTGGCTCTTACTGGGGATCTTTGGACCTCCGTGACCGCTAGTAAGTGGGTAGAAGGCTGAAATTTGGCAGGTTCATTCCTTACAGCTTACTTACAAAAGTTGGGCAGGTTTTATATCGAAATTCTACGCGTAATGGTCATAACTGGAAGGTATTTTTCTCCATTTACTGTAATGGAGTTGAGCTCGAAAGCCGTGGGTGGCGGAGTTTCCTGTGACATCATCACGCCTCCCACGTAATCAGGTGAACTGACTGTCAATGCAGTGCGTAGAAAACCAGGAAGACCTCCAAAAAGCGCTGAAGAAAACATGCATTATATAATTGAGAAATTATACATAGCTGTGCCGGCCTTTGAGGCGCTGACTGCGCTTCTGCCTTAAGTCAAAGTGAGCACTTTTAATTTTTTTCATCCTCCCCCTGAGCTATAGCCCAGACAAGTGCAAACACAGGACCCCTTTTCTACACCACGGCAAAATAATATTAAGGCGATTCACACTTTCTTTTGCACGTATACGATTATGAGGTCGTCAGCTCGGATTATGAAGACACGCACACGAGTGGAGGACTGACAGTGCCATCACAGCTGATTAATGGCGGGACGTCTCACCAGTCTACACAAGACCCACCGCGACTGTCGCCAAAAGGCGATCATAACATCAGCGAACACATCTCTCTATACTATATAAAAGAAAAAGGCAACTTTCCTTTCTTTACACCTTTTTTCCTTTTATCCCAAACCAAAGCCTTTCTCTCTTAACACTGCAGAGGACACAAAACTAATTTTCTTTAAATGCCGGTAAGGCACATTACCAGAGGCACAAATTTGAACGTTCACATAGAAAATGTAATTTCTATACCACAGCCGTCGTGTAGCGCATTTCAAAAGGGATCTACTACTGAGAGATGATCCATATACATTTTAGCTGCTTTTAGTTACTTACCTGTTGTGTTACACAGTCTTTAAAATGTAGTTTACCCACAACCACTCCAGTAGTGCTCAATGTACCTGTACTTCTTGAAACGTTAATGCTTTACTGTTTAATAACTTATAGACTATATTTCATTATTTTTCCCTTGCACTCAATGACCAAAGCTATACACACACATATAGACACATACAAACATACACACAAGTATATGTATGTGTATATATATGTATGTATGTGTATATATATATATATATATTTATATATATATATACATATATACACACACATACATACATACACACATATATATAATTTGTGTGTGTGTATGTATGTATGTGTGTGTATATATGATGTAGATAGGTATGTATATATATATGTGTGTATATGTAGATATGAAGATATTTATGTGTATATATGTGTATATATATATGTATGTATGTATGTATGTATGTATGTATGTATGTATGTATGTATGTATGTGTGTATATATATGACAGCAGCAATCCAAGCTGTGAGAAAACAGTAAAAAGGAGGCGTGTCAGACGTCGTGGTACATTTTCTGATGCAGCTACGAAAACAACTTCGTGACGCTGCCGCCAAATACACAAAACAATTACTTTGACAATCATGTTACATTATTTTTAAAATGTTTCCTTTTCTTTTCATAACTTCTTAAACACATGACATCGCTGCGAAGCGCGGGTATTTTGCTATATATATATCTATACTAATAAAAGGCAAAGCCCTCCCTCACTCACTCACTCACTCACTCACTCATCACTAATTCTCCAACTTCCGTGTAGGTAGAAGGCTGAAATTTGGCAGGCTCATTCCTTACAGCTTACTTACAAAAGTTGGGCAGGTTTCATTTCGAAATTCTACGCCTAATGGTCATAACTGGAAGGTATTTTTCTCCATTAACTGTAATGGAGTTGAGCTGCAATGACATGGGGGGCGGAGTTTCGTGTGACATCATCACGCCTCCCACGTAATCACGTGAACTGACTGTCAATGCAGTGCGTAGAAAACCACGAAGACCTCCAAAAAGCGCTTAAGAAAACATGCATTATATAATTGAGAAGGCAGCGAAACAATAAGAAGCGAGCGAGTGACATATACTACCATATTCATGAGTGCTGCTACCTCGGAAAGAAAGCAAGGTGTAAACCTAAACTTTAAATTAAGTTCATAGACAGGCTACTGCTGGCGTTTCACATGCCCACAGGTAATGCGGGATACAAGTTTAATGAGAGGACGCAGGATATAAATGAGAGTTTTGATCACTTTGTAACTAAGTTAAAATTGTAGGTGAAGGGGTGTGCTTATGCAAATTCGAGAGACTGTGTTTGTGGGGGATTGACAGTTAAGGCGGGTGGGGGAGTCACGTCATCATCTCCCCTCCCATTTACCTCATTTTGCTCTGAGCTGAGCTCCGCGGCTAACGCCGTCTTCCGAAGCAACTTCATCAGACTGCCACCAAATACTCACAGAAAAATCCACAAGTTAATACACACGCTGTCTCTAGAGTTTCTCCACACTGAATCCTCCAGGCACTACTTACAAAAGGTTACATTGACAATCGTGTTACGTTATTTTTAAAATCTTTCCTTTTCTTAGCACAAGCACAGCTGAGAAGCTTCGATGCATGTGCTCCATAACGTTAAAAATAATGCATTTAATCACACTTTGCATTACAAGCAAAGGGAGCTTTTGTCAATGCATGATTTCCTGGTACACCGATTACATTGATCAGCGCATCCCGATTCATTTTACCCTCGCACCACCTTAGTTTGAGAAGAAGTATGAAAAAATATGAGGTTAACACAGAAAAACAGATCACCAATTCAAGCTTTATGAATAATCGATTCGCCATCAATAATTGTTTTGGTAAAGCCATCCTCCTTCCATTTTATAATTTTTCCGCCACTAGCCATGATTAAATGAACGGTAAATAAAGTAAGAGCAAAGCGAGGGTGACTTATTTAGGCAGGCATATATATGACAGCAACACTCATGACAATGTCAATCATGTTACGTTATTATTAAAATGTTTCCTTTTCTTTTTCATTACTTCTTTAACACACTACTTCTCCGCTGCAAAGGGGCGGGTATTTTGCTATATATATAATATATGAATGACCTCCAAAGAGCGCTGAGACTTTTGATATCATGAACGTGTCTGCAAAAAGTGGGGTCTCCTGCCCAGCAAAAGTCGAGCAGCCAGCGCTGCATAGCTGTGCCGCCTTTGAGACGCTGACTGCGCTTCTGCCTTAAGTCAAAGTGAGCACTTTTAATTTTTTCATCCTCCCCCTGCGCTATAGCCCAGACAAGTGCAAACACGGGACCCCTTTTCTACACCACGGCAAAATAATATTAAGGCGATTCACACTTTCTTTTGCACGTATACGATTATCAGGTCCTCAGCTCGGATTATGAACACACGCATACGAGTGGAGGACTCACAGTGCCATCACAGCCGATTAATGGCGGGACGTCTCACCAGTCTACACAAGACCCACGCGACTGTCCCTAAAAGGCGATCATAACGCCAGCGAACACATCTCTCTATACTATATAAAAGAAAAGGCAACTTTCCTTTCTTTACACCTTTTTCCTTTTATCCCAAACCAAAGCCTTTCTCTCTTAACACTGCAGAGGACACAAAACTAATTTTCTTTAAATGCCGGTAAGGCACATTACCAGAGGCACAAATTTGAACGTTCACATAGAAAATGTAATTTCAATGTACCTGTACTTCTTAAAACGTTAATGTTTTACTGTTTAATAACTTATAGACTATATTTTATTATTTTTCCCTTGCACTCTGTGACCAAAGCAATACACACACAAATAGACACATACATATATATTTTTTAAATTTTTTCTTTTCTTTTTCATCCCTTCTTTAACACACTACTTCTCCGCTGCGAAGCGCAGGTATTCTGCTAGTATATATATATATAGATATATACATATATACATACAGTGGTGTGAAAAACTATTTGCCCCCTTCCTGATTTCTTATTCTTTTGCATGTTTGTCACACAAAATGTTTCTGATCATCAAACACATTTAACCATTAGTCAAATATAACACAAGTAAACACAAAATGCAGTTTTTAAATGATGGTTTTTATTATTTAGGGAGAAAAAAATCCAAACCTACATGGCCCTGTGTGAAAAAGTAATTGCCCCTTGTTAAAAATAACCTAACTGTGGTGTATCACACCTGAGTTCAATTTCCGTAGCCACCCCCAGGCCTGAATACTGCCACACCTGTTTCAATCAAGAAATCACTTAAATAGGTGCTGCCTGACACAGAGAAGTAGACCAAAAGCACCTCAAAAGCTAGACATCATGCCAAGATCCAAAGAAATTCAGGAACAAATGAGAACAGAAGTAATTGAGATCTATCAGTCTGGTAAAGGTTATAAAGCCATTTCTAAAGCTTTGGGACTCCAGCGAACCACAGTGAGATCCATTATCCACAAATGGCAAAAACATGGAACAGTGGTGAACCTTCCCAGGAGTGGCCGGCCGACCAAAATTACCCCAAGAGCGCAGAGACGACTCATCCGAGAGGTCACAAAGACCCCAGGACAACGTCTAAAGAACTGCAGGCCTCACTTGCCTTAATTAAGGTCAGTGTTCACGACTCCACCATAAGAAAGAGACTGGGCAAAACGGCCTGCATGGCAGATTTCCAAGACACAAACAACTGTTAAGCAAAAAGAACATTAGGACTCGTCTCAATTTTGCTAAGAAACATCTCAATGATTGCCAAGACTTTGGGGAAAATACCTTGTGGACTGATGAGACAAAAGTTGAACTTTTTGGAAGGCAAATGTCCGGTTACATCTGGCGTAAAAGGAACACAGCATTTCAGAAAAAGAACATCATACCAACAGTAAAATATGGTGGTGGTAGTGTGATGGTCTGGGGTTGTTTTGCTGCTTCAGGACCTGGAAGGCTTGCTGTGATAGATGGAACCATGAATTCTACTGTCTACCAAAAAATCCTGAAGGAGAATGTCCGCCATCTGTTCGTCAACTCAAGCTGAAGCGATCTTGGGTGCTGCAACAGGACAATGACCCAAAACACACCAGCAAATCCACCTCTGAATGGCTGAAGAAAAACAAAATGAAGACTTTGGAGTGGCCTAGTCAAAGTCCTGACCTGAATCCAATTGAGATGCTATGGCATGACCTTAAAAAGGCGGTTCATGCTAGAAAACCCTCAAATAAAGCTGAATTACAACAATTCTGCAAAGATGAGTGGGCCAAAATTCCTCCAGAGCGCTGTAAAAGACTCATTGCAAGTTATCGCAAACGCTTGATTGCAGTTATTGCTGCTAAGGGTGGCCCAACCAGTTATTAGGTTCAGGGGGCAATTACTTTTTCACACAGGGCCATGTAGGTTTGGATTTTTTTTCTCCCTAAATAATAAAAACCATCATTTAAAAACTGCATTTTGTGTTTACTTGTGTTATTTTTGACTAATGGTTAAATGTGTTTGATGATCAGAAACATTTTGTGTGACAAACATGCAAAAGAATAAGAAATCAGGAAGGGGGCAAATAGTTTTTCACACCACTGTATATGCCAGCAACACTCATGACAATGACAACACAATTACATTGACAATCATGTTACGTTATTTACACACTGTTACGTTTATACACACTACTTCTCTGCTTGCGAAGCGCGGGTATTTTGCTATATATATATACAAAGGTGGGATGCAAAAGTTTGGGCAACCTTGTTAATAGTCATTATTTTCCTGTATAAATCGTTGGTTGTTACGATAAAAAATGTCAGTTAAATATATCATATAGGAGACACACACAGTTGATATTTGAGAAGTGAAATGAAGTTTATTGGATTTACAGAAAGTGTGCAATAATTGTTCAAACAAAATCGGGCAGGTGCATAAATTTGGGCACCACAAAAAAGAAATGAAATCAATATTTAGTAGATCCGCCTTGTGCAGAAATTACAGCCTCTAAACGCTTCCTGTAGGTTCCAATGAGAGTCTGGATTGTGGTTGAAGGTATTTTGGACCATTCCTCTTTATAAAACATCTGTAGTTCATTCAGGTTTGATGGCTTCCGAGCATGGACAGCTCTCTTTAACTCACACCACAGATTTTCAATTATATTCAGGTCTGGGGACTGAGATGGCCATTCCAGAACGTTGTACTTGTTCCTCTGCATGAATGCCTTAGTGGATTTTGAGCAGTGTTTCGAGTCGTTGTCTTGTTGAAAGATCCAGCACCGGCGCAGCTTCAGCTTTGTCAGTGATTGCTGGACATTGGTCTCCAGAATCTGCTGATACCGAGTGGAATCCATGCGTCCCTCAACTTTGACAAGATTCCCAGTCCCTGCACTGGCCACACAGCATGATGGAACCACCACCATATTTTACTGTAGGTAGCAGGTGTTTTTCTTGGAATGCTGTGTTCTTTTTCCTCCATGCATAATGCCCCTTGTTATGCCCAAATAACTCAATTTCTCAAATATCACTGTGTGCGTCTCCTATATGATATATTTAACTGACATTTTTTATCGTAACAACCAACGATTTATACAGGAAAATAATGACTATTAACAAGGTTGCCCAAACTTTTGCATCCCACTGTATATACTGTAGCTATGACAACAACACTCATATCAATGACAAAACAATTACATTAATAATCAATTTTTAAAATTTTTCCTTTTCTTTTTCATAACTTCTTTAACACACTACTTCTCCGCTGCGAAGCGCAGGTATTCTGCTAGTATATATATATATCTATTATATATATATCTATGTGTATGTATGTATGTATGTATGCAAGGCCTTATATTCTACTCAGATTAAAGAAGACAAGACACAACCTAACGCCTTTCTGGATGCATTACAGATACCACAACTAGATACTCTCAGTGCAGAAGAATTGGACAAACCACTGGCTCTTTTAGAATTACTAGATGCTATAAACTCACTTCAGAGTGTGAAAGCAGCAGGTCCTGACCTTGCTAAATTTTATAAAACATTCACAATTAAGTTAGCTCCCCTTTTATTAGCAACATTTACAGAAGCCAGAGATAATAAATATCTATGTCAAACTTTTTGCCAAGCATTAAATACTGTGTTTCCTAAGCAAAATAAAGACTTGCTACAATGTGCATCATACAGACAAATCTCATTTCTGAATAACGATGTTAAGATCCTCTCCAAAGTCCTTGCTAATAGGATTGAGAAAATTCTTCCTTTGATAATATCACAAGACCAAAATGGATTTATTAAAGGCAGACACTTAGCTTCCAATTTTCGTCACCTGTTTAATGTAATATATTCACCAACAAAGTCAAACACCCTGGGGATATTATTATCGTTGGATGCAGAAAAAGCATTTGATATGGTTGAATGGAACTACCTTTTCACCACACTGGAAAAATTTGTGTTTGGCCCGAACATTTGCACATGGATCAAACTACTGTATACCAGTCCAGAAGCTTCAGTTTAAATTAACAACATTAATTCAGACCATTTCAAACTGGAATGTGGTACTAGACAAGGATGCCCCAGCTCACTGTTGAAATGTTTATGAGATAAAGGGGATTATCTGAGAAGGACTTGAACAGAATATTTCTCTATAAGCAAATGATATACTGTATATATCAGATCCATAAAATACTGTGCTTCCAGTCCTAATAGCACTAACAGAATTTCAAAAGATTTCCGGTCTCCGAATTACGTAATTTGAATAAATGTGTGCTCGTTCCAGTGAAGGCTCCAGTACACAATATTAGATTGGACACCTTCCCTTTCATCATTGCAGATCAATTTAAATACTTAGCTATTGTTTACTTGTGATGTTTACCCCTCTTTATCAACTTTGTCTGCTTGGAAAAACCTAAGCAAGACTTGCGCAGATGGTCTACCCATCATCTCACTTTAGCTGGAAGAACTAACATTGTGAAGATATCTTTCCTAAGCTTCTTTTTCTATTTCAAAGCATTCCAATACGCATCAACAAATCACTTTTAAGAAGTTAGATTTAATCATAACCTCATTTATTTGGAATTCAAAACATCCATGCATACAAAGGGCGACCGTACAAAGACCTTAGACAGAAGGTGGCATGGCTCTACCTAACTTTGTTTTATTACTGCGCGGCAAATATACAAGGAATAAAAACCTGAACATTGATACAAATAGACAAACATACACAGACTTGGTCCACAATAGAAATACAATCCTGCAGCACTTCTTTATATTTCTTGCTTTGTACCCCAGTAAATACAAGTCATCACCAATATACTAACAACCCAATTGTGCTTCATTCACTCAGAATATCGAACCAATGTAGGAAGTATTTTAAGATAGAGAAGCTTTTATCTGTGGCACCTCTGCACGAGAACCACATTTTTTCCTCTATCTCACAGTAATAGCTTTTAATGTCTGGAAAACATTTGGAATTAAATCACTTAGATATCTGTACATAGACAATGTTTTCACATCCTATGAACAATTACACTCCAAATTTAACCTTCCAGCAACACATTTCTTTCACTACCTTCAAATTAGAAACTCTGTTAAACAAAACCAGCCCAACTTTCCTCACTTCCTACTTACTTGTCCTCCGGAATGATCAATATTTTTTCTGGAGTAGTATTACATCTCTGTAATATATAAAAACATTTAAAAGTTGCACCCTTTCAAAGACCCCAGAGTACTTTGGAAAAAGGATCTCTCACTCAACATTTTGGAACAGAAATGGAAGACAGCAATGCACGGAATTCACTCGAGTTCCATATGCGTAAAGCATACAATTATTCAACTTAAAATCTTCTATTGAACACATCTGTCTCATTTAAAATTGTCCAAAATGTTTCCAGGGCAAGATCTAACCTACGAACGTTGCAATCAAGTTCCAGCCTCATATGTTTTGGGGGTGCACCAAATTAACATCTTTTTGACCAAAATCTTTAAATGCCTTTCAGACAGCCTTGGTGTCACAATCTTTCCTAATCCTCTAACAGATGTGTTTGGTGTACTTCCAGATGGGCTAAAAGTGGAGAAGGACAAACAAACTTTAATCGCCTTTACTACACTATTGGCACATAGACTTAGCTTGTTCAACTGGAAGAATCCTAACCCATCTCTTTTCAGTTAGTGGGTAACTGATGTTATATACTACTTGAATTTGGAAAAAAATTAAATACTCACTTAGAGGATCTGTGCAAAACGTTTTTAAAACCTGGCAGGATCTAATTAATAACATTTTAGAATAAACATTTAAATTGAGGAAGCAGATTTTCTTTACCTTTTAATTCTATTTACTTACTTATTTTTTCTACTATTAAAGTTTCACTGTGTTGGGATAGCTCTCTTTCTCATGGGTGGGGGTTGACTTGACTTGAACTTAGCCTTGTAAATTTGACTTGTTTGTATGGAATGTTGTTTGGTTTTAATAAATTCAATAAAATGTAAGAAAAAAAAACTACAGGATTAACTGAAGGCCATGCCACATTAGGCAACTTTGCCAATGATTTTCAGTTGTAGCCTTCATTTACATAATTGTAGCTAGTCAGAGGCATGTCTAATGTGCCATAACTAATGGCTGAAACCAACTAGTCTGTGACTGCCTAGAATAAAATCAAACAGGTTTAACTTCATCTTTAGTGATGGGGCGGGCTGTGTGTACATAAGAGCTGACAACCAATTAATGTTCATCAGTGCAATGCATATAATGCAGCATGATGGGATAATGAATGTGGATGTTTTGGACCCTCCCAAACAGAAGAGAGACTCATCAGACTGATGTCTTGCATTTTACAAGCTAAAACTAAATTTGGAAAAAACAAAAAAGGACTGAAACTGCAGCTGAACTGGTTTACTCTTCGTACAGTGGTGGCTCCGTCAGGCAACATGTTATTGGTTGTCGTAAAAAACAGGGTGAGTACGACAATGATGGAAGGTTGGCACGTAGCCGGTAAATGACACAAGGACTGCAATTTTCAGTCATTTGAAATGACATTTTCTGAAGATAAGATCAGCAACTGTAGTCTGCAAATCTGACAGACCCAATGACTAGAAGTCAGGTAACGTGGCACTGGTGGCAAAAGAAGCCAGTACACTATTACAGACTTTCAATAATATCTGAGGCACATAGATACATTCTAAACATGTTGAACACATAACATTCAATCAAGTTACGATACACTATTGAAAACACAAAATTACATTTCCTGAATGCATAAACATAGAGAACAGAAAAACAAAAGCAACCATTAAACAAAGGCAAGTGGAAAACTCTACAAACTAGATAAATGGCATATGCTATACAAACCTGGCATTGCTGACATCAAGTAAACTGGAAACACAATCATGAACTGATGGAATGGAAACCAAGTACAGTATTCTTTTTCAGGCCAATGGCTGGAGACTGATACTGCACATACTGTACCATGGGTGCTGGCCTATGCACCTGGGACACTGCATTGGGCACAACATTATTAGGACAACTCTTATTAATAGCACACTTTGAATGTAAACTGCTGGAATGTGCAACACTCACCTGATTAACCTAGATGTGATCTTCAGGAAATTAAATGCCCAGATCAGAGCCCAATGGTCTGTGTACACTTCAAACAATGTACCCTCTAGGAACGCGAGCACTGCAGGGCTAGCCTACAGCGAAATGAAAGGTTCAATTACTCCTTCTGGCAACATCTGGTTAACAAGCTCCTTGATTATTCCTCTTTTTAGAAGTGTCACACAGGGACTTGGTTGAATGTATGGATGTGATGACTCATCGACTAAGCAGGTGCTGAACAGGTTTTGGTTGTTCGAGAATAGCCTTTTCTACTGGGCTGAATTCGTCAACTACTGAAATCATAATGCAAGTTAGACCAAACGAGATCACTCTGAGCCATCCTCACAAACCAATGGACATCACCCCTCAAGCAACTTGTACTCCAGGCACGACAGGTGGATGGTAATCCTTGCTGATATTAGCGAGTTTATTCCCAATAAAAAGGCAGACAGGTGGTGGTCTCCCAATACATTTTATGCAAGCAGAGCTCCAGAGGAACTTTGTCCTTTTCCCAATGTGCCCTACCATCAGCAAGAAAGAATTTTACTTTTGCACTCTCTCTATGTTGCTCATGAGGCACTTTAAGCTTTTCCCACAAGCTGTATTTCATTAGGATATAAGTGCTGCCCACATTTACGATCGATTCTCCCATTACACCTTGCACTGGTACAAGCATCACTAAGAGGGGCAAGATGGCTTGCACCAAGCTGACATCGGCATGGGGTAACACTCATGGCTTGACAGGGGACCTCCTGAGGCATGGCACCCTTGCAAAACTCACTAACCCCAATGGCTGCCCTGTCTTTCTCCACTCTGGTCCTCACCTTCACCAACTCATCAACTGATTTCATTAATAATGCAGCTCCACGAACAGATCAACCTCCTCTACAAAGTCAATGATGCCAATGAGTGCACATTGAAGGGTGAGCTTTACGAACTCTATCAGTGACACCACAACGTACAAGGAGGACTGTCCCCAGTTGTTCCCCACCACACTACAGGAGTTGACTGCCTCAGTGATTGTGAGATGGCAGGGCACGCCAGTTGTGTTGCACTTGCCTCCTGATCTCCTCTCTAATGTTCACCTATAGGCACTACATGAATTGTGCAAAGGACTGATCAATTGGATACATGTATAGCAAAGTAGGAGCCTTGCTGACCTATATGATTCTATACCGGCTTTGCCGAAGGCAAACTCAATAATAAATTACCCTAGTTAAATCTCTTCATAAAGCTACATGGCTGTCTAAAATTTTGTCTTTATCCATTTCTGTAATTTCATTATTTTATTTTTTTTTTGTAACATTCTAATGGCAAAAGTTATATTCCTTTGTGAAGGAGTGTATAAGGCACCCATATTATTCTGCATAGTTGTCAATGTTATACATTTTGTTTCTAGAAATTGTGTTAGTTGGTAAACAGAATGACTACAGCATGTATTTTTTAAATAACAGTAAACAAATACATGCAATTAAGAATTCCAATTTTGTAGGCTACATATGACAAATAAATCATTACAATCATGTCTTGAAAAAGCCCATTTCTTTAAGGTAACAGAAATATAAATCAGAAGATTTAAATCAAATGTACAGTACATTGGGCAGCAACTAATAAGTTGACACATACATGCATTTACACTGCACTAATGTTTTTGAAAACTATGAAAACACATATTTCATTGTCCTCTTATTCAAACATGACTAATGGAAACAGTTCTGCCAGACTGAGAAAACACTTTGGAATTGTTATTAATTTTACCATATTTATATATTCATTATTTTAAAGAAAACAATTTTATTGTTTGTACACAAAAGAGAACTCATTAAGTGCTACTAAAATTACAGGAAAAAAATGCAATCTATATCTACTGCTACAAAAATACATACAGTACTTGTCTCATTGGAAACCATTACAAATCTCAAGAAATTACTCTCCATTTACAAATAACACAATTAAAAGATTAATATAAGACTTCTAATTGCCTTTATCCAGTTGTGAGTAATAAAAAACAACCCTGTTTTCAAAGCAAGGACACAAAATGCAGAAAACAGAACACTCAAATAATGAGATATTACACTGTATGGAGGACAAGAGATTAAAATGTTTGCATTCTATTTCAAAGTATTTTATGTTAATTTTATACACAATTACACTTTAAAATATTTACATAATCACTTTACAAAAAAGTCAAAATATTTTTTCTTAATTTCACAAAGTCAAACTATGTATTTTACTCTTTTTTGCTGTACATCATTACCAATAACAAGTACAACAGACACAGTAATTCAAAGATAGTGATATAATCTGGGACTACTAACTCACTTAAATTTCTTTAACCATTTCTAACCTAATTAGAGCTATGGGGAAAAATAGAAAAAATAAAGCAAAAATGTATGCATCTCATAAAAATATTATCAAAATGCTTCATAATATAAATATTTTAAAATCAATCAAGAAACAAATGAATGGGCACCTCTAGCATCTCAGATAAATAGGTTGTGTGTCACATTAGACCAAAATTATCAGAGAGCAAACCATTAAAGGAAAACTAACTTTAAATAATTTTTTATACCATGGGATCTGATGACTACATATTATTCCTTTTGCATATTTTCTCTTTTGTCTATATTAGTCCTATATTAAATCAAAAGACCCAATGCAGACCTACCAGATTTCTCTTTTTTACATCCGGACAAATAAAACAAAAGGAGGATAGATTGTTTACATGCTTTGAACAGACAAAACAAAGGGTTTTCTTTCCATTTTCATCTGTACCACTTTTGTTAATAATTTACAGGTTATGTGCTTAATGCAAAAGTAAGGACACTGCAATATTTTCAATCTTCTGAGTGTAACACATTCTCAGTAGTAATTTTTTAAGGTCTTCCCGATTTCATGGTAGTTTGCTGATGGTGTCAATGTGTGTATCACTCACTCAATCTAGGCTTCACTGAGTCTAAGTTAGATCAACACAAATCCCATTAAATTTGGCATTTTATTAAATTAAACAAACAAAAATAAACTATCAAAATACAATAAAAAAAACATATAAAACAAGAAACAAATAGTTTTTCAATGCACAATGAATATACAAAAAGTAAAATAGTAGGACAGGAATTGGTCTTTCAGAAACTACCTTTCTTTTATGCTATTTGAGTATCAAATAGTGTTAAAAGTATTATCTACTCTGTAGACGTCTTAACACTAACACCTACTGTAGCGAAGTGTTAGCAATAATTTGCAAAATGGTTATCTAAAGTGCAATAACCAGAGAAACCATAAATCACATAGCATTTAAGCAAACTTCATCTAAAAGGCATATTACGTAAGCATACCAGGCATTGATGAAGCATACATGATGCTGGACCCATGGCCTAAAAAGAACAGTCCAAACAGTCATCAGAAAGCTAAAGGATTATTGGTGCACTCCCCAAGCTCATTCAAATTGCCTGGGGAAAAATTCATTCCAGATACATATAAAGGAAATCACCAACATAAACTATTAAAGTTATACATGTTGGCTGGATATATGTACACACACACACACATATATATATATATATATATATATATATATATATATATATATATATATATATATATATATATATATATATATATATATATATATATATATATATATATATATATATATATACACACACAGTATATATGCATATACATATAATCTACAATATCACAATGAACATAATCTGTTTAATACAACTTGAAACATTTGAATATATTAAATGATATTAAAGTTCACAGTCCTTTCTAAATCAAGAAGAAATAATTCATTTTTTAATACTAGTAGAGAGCACTATTATTTGTTGTCATCTCGAAGGTGGCAGACAGCGGTTTGCTTGATTGTGGTGCATCTGCAACAGTTGAAGGAAGACTAATTGTGCTTGCTGCTTTCTGTTTGTTCTTCATGCCCCAACTCAGGAATGACAACTTTTTGGTTACTTTGGTTGTTTTTAAATTCCTTTTGTCCTCCATGGCAAGACATATCATTGAATATGTTTTTGGCAGTCCGCCACAGTATGTGGCACTTTTGTTGGGCTACAAATAATATTTAAATGTTAGATTAAACATAACAGATTTAAGTACAGAAACATTCACAAGCATTATCTTCAGATAATAATTAACCAAGTACATGAAAAGTACATCACACTAAATGTTTACTATTCCAATAGTGCCTTTAAGATTACTTGCTTTCCCAAGTTCATTCCTTCCTTGGCTATCATCTGTTTTGTGTGCTAAACTGAATTCTCATGCATTCACTATTCTGGCTAGTTTTCTGACCACTACCACTGTAAATTATGCTATGGACAACCTTGTCAATACATATAAAATATGGCCTTTACCCTCAGCGCACCCTACCAGAAGATGTTAACCATTCAGTGTCTTATGGTACTGTATTTCATTCAGAATGTTTCATTCTTCACTTAAACTGAGAACCTAACCGGGTTCAACAAACATTTGTGAAGCCCACTGTAGACATTTTATCCTTTTAATTAATGATTACATTAACAATCAATGCAAAACTTAAATAAAGTATATCCATCTTCACTGAAATGTCCTCTTTTGTTACTAAATGACAACATCAAAATTCTAGAGAGTTGATTCAGTTCTCTGGACATAGTTCTTTTCCACGGAGATATGTTATCACTCATCCAAGTGACTTCCTCAGTCTCAGTTGACTGCAGGTTTCTCCAACCTTATAAACAGTACCTTTGCATAATGACCCAAACTAGTATCATTGATTAACAATGGGCCGTGTGATCAATGGCATTCAGTGAAGTATCACAGAGGAAAGGTGCAGAGCAATTTGAAGTTACAATCTTCAAGACAAAAGGAGAGGGCCATGTACAATGCTAGTTTAGTGGCGGGCATAGGCAGAAAAGACCTAGAAGGACTAGACCCATGCAATGCAAACTGACGATGGTATCATAGAATTCTACCACTCTTGCAGGGAAGGAAACGGAGCTGCTGCAAGAACTAGAATATTACACTTAGAAGTAGTTAGTATCACGTCCAAATATAGCATAGGTTCTGGAACAAAATGTCTTGATTGGGGGTGGTCTCTCTCCTACTCTGAAGTTCTGATGTGTGAAAGACATCAGGTGTGTGCGAGTTTTCTCTGGTGGATGAGAGGGTTGCATTAATGTGCCATTGAGTCACAATCAGGAAAGTGGATGAAGTGTTTGAAAGGGTGCCATCCAACTGCCCTTAATCTTACTGGGAGACTTCAATGCTAACATCAGGAAAGACGGAGATACTTGGAAGGGCATGATGATTGGGAAGAATGGGCTACCAGATCTGAACCAGTATGGTGACTTGTTTTTGGACTTCTGTGCTAGACACTTATTGACCCTAACAAACACCATGTTTTAATACAAGCAGGCTCATATATATACCTGGTGCCACAGCAATTTAGGCCAAAGGTTAATGATAGACTTTGCAGTCGTATGACCTGAGGTGATATGTTTTGAACACTCAGGTGAAGATAGGGGCAGAGCTGTCAATTGATCACCAATAGGTAATGAGTTGGATATGAAGCAGGAGATGTTGGGCAAATAGACTGGGGATGCCTCGACAGTAGTGAGGGTTGCTAAGAATTTCTGGCTGAGGTTACCATTCGTGATGAGTTGAATTCCTACTGCCAAAAGAACTTGTCCCACATGCCAATTGATTGTCACGGACATTGAATCTGAATAGACCCTGTTCAAGACCTCGTTTGTAGAAGTAGCTGTTAAAAGCTGTGGTCTTAAGGCAGTCGTGGCATCCCATGATTACCACCATAATACCTGATGGTGAACACCAGAAGTAAGAGAAGCTCTCTGACTCAAGAAGGTGGCCTTCAGGGAAATGTTCTCTGTTGGATGGCATTTCTTGGACGACAGGTTCTAACAGGCTAAGAGGACTTCTGCAAAGTGGTTATAGAAGCAAAAGCTCAAGAATGGGAGGACTTTGGAGAAGTCATGGAAAAAGACTATTGGATTGCCTTGAGGATGTTTTAATGAAATGTTTGACACCTCAGGAGAGGATGATTCTGTTAATCAGGGATGGCGAGGTCCACTGTATGAATGCAGTGAAAGCATACCTGAACATTTGGCTTTAAGATGAATTTGTTCACTGGGGGTGTTAGAGTTCGTCAAGGCTGTTTTGACACCACTCCTGTTTGTGATTTTCATGAAAAGGATATAAAGACACAGTCAAGGATGTGAGGGTGTCCAGTTAGGGAGGGTAGGAATTGCATTGTTGCTCTATACAGATGATTTTCTCCTCTTTGCCTCAACTCACTGTAACATTCAGCATTCACTTGAACAACTAGTGTGAAGTGGCTGGGATAAGGAACAGCACATCCAAGTCTGATTGTAATCTTTCTCTGAGAAAAGAAAGGGATGCTCTTTCCAAGACGGGGTGGGGGTGGTGGGGGATTTGAACAACTGCCCTTAGTGAAGGATTTCAAGCATCTTGGGATCTTGCTCATGAGTAATGAAAAAAGAGAATGCGAGATTGACAAGTGCATTGGAGTGGCGGCAGTTGTTCTGCGGGTGCTAAACCCATCCAAAACTCTGGGTTTACTGGAAGATATACTGTACATCCGTGTATTCATTTATGATCATAAGCTGTGGGTAATGACCAGAAGAATGAGATCACCAGTACAAGTGGCAGAAAAGCGGTCACTGTGCAAGTTGGCTGAGCTGACGCTCTGTGAAAGGTTGAGAAGCTCAGCAATTCAGGAAAGCCTCAGCGTCACTGCTCCTCTGGATCAAAAGGAGCCCGTATGTTGGCATGTAGTAATTGTGCCCACAAGGTGGCTCTAACTAGGAAAACACCAGAAATGTTCCATTTGGTGAAGATCCTGTGGTAGACATAGGACAAGCTGCAAGTATTACATCTCTCATCTGTCTTGGGAATGCCTACAATTCCCCAGCAACAGCTGAAGTCTGTAGCTGCTGTCAGAAAAGTTTGGACTGACCTACTTGTACTGCTGCAACTATACATCCCACCAGGAACAGAGGTTCAGAAAATGAAATGATGTGAGATACAGTATCGCAAGGCACAAACACACTGGTATTTGGCATTTAGACTGTCTACATGTACATGGGGCCTAATATTTTGTTAATAATCACGTCATTTGGGAGGAAATGCCTTATTGTAAACTTCACAATCAATAATGACAATTAAAGATTAATTAGAATGAAAAGCGATGGTTTAATCATTCATTATTAATCTCCCTCAAGAGTAGCAATAAATAAAAAGTAGGAATCAATCCTATGGTACACCCATGTATATATCCAATCTCTATACAGTATATCTTTGAATGATCACTTATTAACTCATCCATGTACTACTATATTTTAAACAAGAATTAATAATAATTCAGAATTTTTTTTTTTTTTTTAAACTATAGTACCCCACTCACTCTTAGGGTTGAAATAGATACACAAACGTATCTATATAAAAGCAGCTGGGACAGAAAATGTGTTGTAGCAATGGTCTCATACAACTTCAATTGGACAATGTTGTATATGCATATTATTTGATTTATATTAAAGTTTACCAATGCACTAAATTGATAAAAACATCATGCAGTTTAACGTTGCACTAAATTGATAAAACCATCATGGAAGCACTCTATAAAAAAATTCAGTAATATGAAAGAAGAGAGAACCTATCCGTTACAATTATGGTCCACATGAAATTTACTAGACCATTCCCTTATTGAATCCTAAGATTAAGATGAAACAAAACATTCAAAACTTAGGCATACTATTGTCTCCTTACCATAGAAAGAGTGTTTTCCACAAGGCTGATGACTTTCATATCAAATTCCTTGTTACTGTTTTCCTTTAACAGTTTCATAACTTCACTGACACTCTTCCACTTGCAGTCTACATCTTCTACTGAAACAATAAAATCACCTTCCTTCAGTCCCTCTGTCTGTGGAATTGGAAAACGAAAAATGCCAATATATATTTTCAAATTTTACAAAGTTGCAAAATATTTTAGCACAATACTTTCATGTATGCCTCCATCCTTCTTAATGAACTAATTCTAAGCTGCCGTGAAAAGATCTGCTAAATAAAATGTAAATACTACCAGAAAAATAAATCTACATGGAATAATATATATTTATTTTTTAATCTATATATATAATTCACTAAGGCAAGACACCCATGGAAAGCATGCCGGAAGGGACGTGGATTCACTAAGCCGCCGACAAGACAGACATGGCGCACGCAGGAAGGATCCACGCTCAACACTTAAACCATTAGATACGACCACAACTTGCAGAACCACACCCACCAACTCGGATGCGATGACACAGGAAAAACGGCGTCATTTATGTTCGTCTGTCGTAGAGTCCACATGCACCTCTAAGCCACGTTGACTGTTCATAGAGGCATGTTTCTCGCGGAAGTGAATCGCTATATGCCGCGTGTGAAACGGTTTGCGAGGGGTATCCCATGGGATCCTTAAAACAATCCTTTAAAACACAATGAAGGAAGCAGTTTTTAAAAACCAATAAGCTCTGTGCCTTTGTTTCATTACCGTCTCACTTGCTTCACCAATGCAGGCCCTACAACAGTCGAGACGCTCTCTCAGCAGCTGACCTTCTCTGTGCCTGATCAGTTCACACAGAGGCAGCACGATGGAAAGCCGCGCACACACACAGGCAGCTGGTGGGCGGGTCACCGTGTGTTTCTCTTGCGAGCGGGCACATGACCAGGTGGTGTGTATGCTTCGACAACGAGGGTGGACATGGCAGGACTATCTAAGAAGAGGCATGTTTGTCACGGATGTAAATTGCTGTATGCAGCGTGTAAAACAGTTTGTCGCAGATGTGAATCACTGTATGCAACGTGTGAAACAGTTTCCAAGGGGTTTCCCATGGTCTTACAGTTGGTGGGCGGGTCTCTGTCAGTTGCTCTTGCGAGCAGGCACATGACCAGGCAGTGTGTGTGCTTCGAGTACGAGGGTGGACGCGACAGGACCATCTAGGAAAAATCATGTCGCGGATGTGAATCGCTGTATGCAGTGTGTAGAACACGTTGCGAGGGGTGTCCCATGGTCTTATAGTTGGTTGGCTGGTCTCTGTATCTAAGAAGAATCATATCTGTCACGGATGTGAATCACTGTATGCGGCGTGTAAAACAGTTCGTCACGAATGTATGCTGAATGTATGCAGCGTGTAAAACGCTGTATTGTATATTGCCCTCTCCAGAGTTGCATCTTTTCATTCACCTACAGTCGTATCCTCAAAACCAACCCCATTTGGACAACTGTCTCTTTCAGAAATTGTTCACCCATCAATACATAATTATTCGGCAGATGCTACGCCGCAGGTTGGCTAGTAATCATTAATATGTCAAAAGAAAACTGCTGGTTTTCCATGCAAATGTACCATTGCTGTGGATCTTTGTTTTTCTTGAAAAGCAGATGCTTAAGTACAATATTAATGTCTTTTTAATATTGTGATGAAAAACTATTTATAAGGTCTAAAACTCTCTTTTGCTTCCTTACATTTCTGTAGCTAAAACAATCTTGTAGCCGTTAAATAAGAGTTTACTCCCAGGGTAAGCCACAAAATTGGTTTTATATAATCTCAGTAATCCCTTTTTACTTTCAGTCTGCAGTTTATAATTATGGAGGTCATTTTAAAAACAAGAGCACGTTAGCTTTGAATTAGCTTTGGAAGACCTAGTTTGTTTGTGGGCCTTATTTAATGTTCAATGTAATGCTTTAGTTTTTAAATGCAACACAAATTAAAAAAATATTGCAAACATTTAATAAATATGATCACAAGAAATAAAAAAATCACCTCTCAGTTCTAAATGATTGAAAACAGATATTACATTATGGCTTTTTTGGCATAATCATCTAATTTAACTGAAAATAAATCATCACAAACATTCATCTCTTTTAACTGAAGATAAATTACAAGTACAAATTTTATTTTAAACAAGCATTAACTGTGTCAAAATGTAGCCTAATAATTTTCTTGATGCTGTACAATATATCTAACAATAATGTGATCAGAAGATACAAAAATATATGCCAACTGTATTTGATAAAAAAAATTATTAAAATTACCCTTGGAGAGAACCTTTGCCATATACTAAATGCTGTTAAAATTATGTTTTTTAACACTGACCTCAACAGGTATTATAAAAGAATAATCAGTAAGAATGGAACTAAGAATGGAACATTAAATTATGTTGGATTTACTGGCTTTGTGAAAACATACAGACAAGCTTGGAAACCAATGATAAAAAGAGGATGTCAAAATACAGAAAGATTCCCTTTGGGTCATCTTTTGCCTTGTTTGCTATATCCCGCTCTAACTGACTTTTAGCTTCCCTAATATCCTTCTTAATGGTTGCCCTCATGCTCTCATACACCCTACCATCTACACTGTTATTAGTCTTATATAGTACATACAGCTGTTTTTACCTTCATAGCTTCTTTGTCAGCTCTTTATTAACCCTACTAATCCAAAATTTTGGAATGTATTTATTCTGCATTATACATGAACATGTTTAAACCTGTTCAACTGTCTGTCTATACAGTTACAAGTTGTGATCTTTGCTTTTGCACTCTCCCAAAACCATGAGAACTGAGTAGTGTATGTTATGGTCACTTGGCACCAGTGGTTCAATCACCTCTGTACCTAAAATTCAGTCCTGATTATTGCAAAACATTAAATCTAGATTGGCTTTCCCTGTGTTTGTGCTTTATCATATTGTGTTAAAACACAGTCAATGATCACAACTAACAGCTCATGCTCTTGTGTTCCACGATTTGCAAGGTTAGTCCAGTTATACACAGGTAGTTGAAAACTTTTCTGATTATATAATATCCACCTGTAAACTTGCTTTATTAATATTACTATAAATATTCCATTTAAAAATACTGTCTGCATTTTTTGGGAGGGGGATGAGCTATAAACACATTCCTAAAATAAGGCCACTTTCCCGAATATTTTCCAGATGAATCCAAATGTCCTCAATAAGATCGGGCTCATCATTCAACGTAAGAAGGCTTGAATTTAAACTCTGTTTAATATAAACGACAAACCCACCCCACTCTATTTTGTCTATCCTTCCAAAAAAATATGTAGCCCTCTATGTTATACTCATCCCGAAATTTGTTATTTAGCCAGGTTTCTGTTATTGATATAATATCATAATTATGCTCAAACAACTCTAATTTACTTCTTTTATTTTTAATATTTCTAGCGTTAAGAGAAGCAGTTAACAACATATTAATTTTGCCTTTAAACTTTAGGCTACAAGTTTCAGTCAGTCATTTTCCAACCTGCTATATCCTAACACAGGGTCATGGTGGTTTGCTGGAGCCAATCAAAGCCACCACAGGGTACAAGGCAGGAACAAATCCCGGGCAGGACACCAGCCCACCGCAGGGCACACACACCCACCAAGCACACATTAGGGACAATTTAGGATCGCCAATGCACCTAAACTGCATGTCTTTGGACTGTGGGAGGAAACCAGAGCACCCAGAAGAAACCCATGTAGACACTTGGAGATCATGCAAACTCCATGCAGGAAGGACTCGGGAAGTGAACTCAGGTCTCCTTACTGCGAGGCAGCAGCACTATCACTACGCCACCGTGCCACACACAAGTTTCATTACTATGCATATTTTTACACTATTATTTGTTCCTTCATGTACAGTTTAAAACCTGGCCTATCCTTATCCTAAACTCCCGGCCGCGCTCTCCCATTCTCTAGTTTAAACAATCCTTGACTAACCTACTCACATTCCTCCTAACACATTGGTGTCTCTCCGGTTCAGACGTAACCTGTTACAGTGAAATATATTCCATCTGTTCCAAAATGGAGTCCTACTGCCACATAAACTTATACCCTTCTATTATGCACCAAGATCTGAGCCACACATTAAGCCTTCTAATCTACTCAGTCTTATCTGGTGTGGCACAGGTGAAATGTCAGAGAACACTATCTTGTCAGTTCTGCTCCTCAGCCTGGCATCTAACTCTTCAAATTTGGATTGCACACCAGACAGACTACCCATATTTATGTCAATTGTTCCAACACGGAGAATGACAACTTGATCCACCCCCGCTCTAGCCAAGAGCCCATAAACCCTTCTAGGGAGGTCTTCACCTATGTACTTGGAAGGCAACACAATGTGCGAGACTCTCCATCTGTGGAGCAAACCTGCCAGTTTCAGCTACCGCTAACTTACCGCTTATGCTAGTTCTGAGCATAAAGAACAAGAAAATCACAGATAACAAGTAACTTTCCAAACACTTAGCTAGTTTTTGCTGCTGTATGGGTAGAAAAACAAAAAAACTATTAACCCTTCTAAATGAAAAAAAAAAAGCTTTAAAAATTTCCGCACAGGTCCTTAGAGGTAACAAGTTTTTAGGAGTAAAGTTTATCTTTTAATTAATTCTCATAGCTCAGAACAAAAAACTCTTAGTACTACTTCCATTTCCACTCATAAGGATAATGTCAGCACATTAGTAAGTTTAACTTTACAGAAACACTTAACAAACTTAAAAGAACTAATCATTTCCTTAGTTTATGATATTATAAGTTAACAGTAGTGTTTTTGGCATGAAAGACTTGAAGGAAAACATTACCCTGGGAGAGAGATTCTGCAAAAATATTCACAATATTCACAAACTGTCAGATGAGGTGGACTCAATCTTAGAAGCCTATCATATAAAGAACTCATGCAGATTGGTAATAAAAAGAAGATCAATCACTTGAAGGACAACATTTTTCACACATGCTCCTCTGCTTAAATCTATTTGTCTGGGTCCATCCCTGCTAATGAATCACCAGGAGGATCCGGACTTGGACTGGCTTATAAATTTGAGAATAGTCAACACAGATGATGTCGCCTCTGGCACCCAATGACTGTATGGAGGCAGAGGTGGCAGGGTGATTATTGCAGAGAAAAGGTCATTGGAGCTGCATAAGAGCTGTGCAAACCTGGGGCCTCATGTATAAACGGTGCGTACACACAGAAATGCTGCGTAAGAACTTTTCCACGTTCAAATCGCGATGTATAAAACCTAAACTTGGCGTAAAGCCACGCACTTTTCCACGGTACCTCATGCCTTGTCGTACGCAAGTTCTCTACTCGGTTTTGCAGACTGGTGGCACCCAGCGTCAAAGCAATGCTACTGTTCCTGTGTGGTTACTCATTATTTTCCTGACGCGGCTTTATAAATACACTGAAACTAACCGCATATTGTTTATTATTGTAACGCATCGGGTTGTAATTAACTTCTAACAATATAATGGTCCAGGGAACAGCCATAGTATTCCAAATACCATAACTGCTTTAGCATTGTTACTGTCACTGCACCACTTTCTTCTTTCAGCTGCTCCCGTTAGGAGTTGCCACAGCGGATCATCTTTTTCCATATTACTCTCACTGCACCACTCGGAGTATTTATATCACTGTATCTGAGTGTGAATCACAGCAGCAGCTGATCGGAAAGAGAATTATCGATATACAGCTTCAAGCACACGCCGTCTCAGCCATTGCAAAACGTTTTAAAGCCTTTCCTGTACGGACCTCGCGGTTCAGAAACAGTTTCATCCCAAAAACTTTAAATGCACTCAATCAATTGCACCTTGTAGAACTGTTTGTACTTATAAGTACAATCACTCCACTGTAAACTTGCACTACAGTTATAATATCGCACAACCTGAGCCACTTTATAAAGCGCGTATTTACATATGATGACAATATCATTTTTAAGGTGAAAAGCAGCAAAATATGTTTATTAAATTATACAGATAAAACTTTAACTTCATTTAAATAATCTATATTCTTCACTGGGAGTGGCGTGAAGGACAGAATAATTAAACATATACTACGAAGATATTTCAATGTTCCTTAAACGTTTTGAAGAATCGGCGCTAAGCTTACAGATGGCTTAACTTCTATTACAGAGCTGATTGTGTGGCGATCGGTTACTTGGGGAAAGAAAAGCAAGGACTGCAGTGGCGGCTACGTCAATATATATTGAATATAAAACAGAAAATAAAAATAAAAGCTAAAAACGCAGTGACAAATTTCGGCAAAAGTTAAATGCTTGTGTCATGAGCAAGAGTCGGCTATGCAGTGTTTGCAAAGCTGCCTTACTGACATTGGCGGGCGAAGGAGCCACCGATTCTTCCTCTGCCCAGTGCCACAACAAGCCTAGAGCCGCCCCCGAGTACTGCTGCAATAAATTATTTCATCGAAGTGAAACACATGTTTAATAACGTGCTTTAACTCCTAGTATCATAAAAATGATATCACGTATACATCTCAGTATTTTAGTTATTCAGAGAGCTGTAATATCACGAATGTAATGGATTCTGTGTCCAGTTGGAGGAAGAGAGCCGGTTTAAGAAGCAAGTAGTGATTCACACACATAGAGCACATACGAGAAGATCAAATACAAAACCAAGCATTTAATGTGCTACTTTAATTACGATGTGATTTGAGAAACTGGTTAATTAAACGATTTTAAGATGAAGTTTATGATGTTCTACTTTAATGACAAAATAAACTACGTGATTAGTGGAAATGTTGAGATTGAAGTTGACATTTCGTGCTTTTTCCCCACTGTGTGCCTTTTTTTCTCTGTACCCTAATAAGCTTTCATATGACACTCAGACAGTGGGCTACAACTCGTCTTTTCACGGCGACTTTGATATGTGACTTCTTTTTTATTTCCAGCACTGTGCGATTTTGTGAACATGAGCTTTCAAGTTTCTCCAACACGATATGTCACTCGATCAACTTCATTTTGTTGATTATACCACGGTTTATTTGAACAAATAGTATGTTTTTCCTTTGCCTCCACTTGGTATTCGCTGAAATTCTTATATTTTCCCCCCGTGCTTTCCCCATTCTCTTTTCACAGAATGCTGAGCTTAAGGGTGATTTATATTGATTTGCATATTTAAAGAGGTGTCATTCTGGGTGGAGTTGGGGCGTTACATGAAGCGCATGCACGAGCGTTAGTTTTCACGCTGATCGGGATTTATGTAGCGGAAGAACGTGGAAGTTGGAATACGCACAGATTCCTGCATCTGGATTTTTCTGTGTGTAAGCACATTTCGGCTTTTGTGCTTACGCCATGTTATAGTGTGAGTTCTACACACGGCATTATACACAAGGCCCCTGAAGAGTCAGATGCTGTATTGGACGGTGGCCTCCAGTAAACCTCAAGTAAGGAAGCGAGGGAGAGCCCCTGTGCTTCACAATGTATTAAGCTACCAGCACCAGCGATATTTGGCAAATAACCCAATATAAAAATAAAATAAATAAATCACACAAACTAAAGTGTGGGAAAAGAAATTCATAATGTATCTATACTGCAAATCATTATTTAAAAGAATTATTTCCATCATTAGACTCCAGAATAGGTGCTTATGAACAGAACAAATTATATCATAAATTGTCATTATGTATTCATGAGAAACAAATTATACATTTATACTTACAGCAGCCATACACATTGGGTTTACAGACTTAACATTAACTGGAGAACCACCTTGAAGTGTGAAGCCAAGGTTTTCATTTTCTGGGCTTATGTGTATTTTTCGAGGGGCTGTCCATCGCTGCTTGGCAGAGAATACTGATAGAGGGCCCTGGGGAAAAAGAAAATAAAAATGAATTACTAAAACTAAAATTATCTTAACTGGTTTAAAAATTGTTGGGACAGTTCAATTTTTGTTGTGATATCTTGAGTAGAGTGCACTGTATATAATTTTTTAATTTCAATTTGCAAACTCATCTTAAAACAGAGAAACATCCTATTCAGATTCAATTACAGTTTTGTTTACACTTTATAGTTACAAACATACCATCTCCTGTCATTCATTAGTCAAGAGTCCATCCTGTCTTCAGTTTAACAGATGGATACTGATGGAATATTCTTTTTACTCTTGCACTACTCTGATCTTCCAGAAGTATTTATTCAGCAATATTTTACTATAAAAGCACATGTTTTGGACATTTTGAGCATATGACTGACATGCAGATTATGTGCAACAAGTAACTTGAGATTTTTTCATGGACTTTTTCAGTAAGGCCAGCATTGACATGGGTTTTATCCTAAATGTTGTGATCTTTGTTCTTGATAAAAACATAATTATTTTTCTTTTCCTTCACTAAAAATAACAGTAGCTGAAAAAAAGGGATATTTTTGGGTAGTGTATTTAGTTAAGCATTTTACTCCTTGGATAATAGTTCAGGAGAGATTAAAGGAGGTAAACTGCTTCAAGCTTATAAAAATGTATACAATTTAATTAAAAGTAAAATTATTCAAATTTGATATGACACATCTAATGTGTATTTCTGTTGTGTTCGTTATAAAACGCACTAAAAACCTACATAAAATATCCAGACTTATTTTTTTATCGATTATTTATTAAGTATTTACAATAGAGTAAATTAAACAGAATTATACAGAACATGTTATAACAGAATTCATACTCTCACAATGTCCACACCCCAGCCTGAGTTGGGAAGCACTGAATTAACCACAGCATTAATGAACAACAAACATCCAGGATTTAAAGGACTGAACACCAGTAGACCAACCCTCAGTAAATTTTTATGGATGCCTTGGTAATTTGAGACACACTTTTTTACTGTTTATGATGTTTGTTTAAAACAAATTTGTAGATTATGCATGTTGTACCTGTGTCTGCATGGGTTTTTGCTAACATACTCTGGTTTCCTCCAACCCTCAAAAGATGTGCATATTAAATTGACTGGGGACCGTAAATTGACACAAAGTGAATGAATGTACACTGTGACGAACTAGCCTTCGGCCCAGGGCTCATCTTTGTCTTGTACCCGATGCAATCAAATGTTTTAAAATGCAAGCTTCCAAATTGTATGAATGAATGGATTAGCAAACCGATTCTGTTATAACATTCAAATAAACATTAGAAGCTGCTGTTTATACTCCATTAAAAGTGTCTTATGTCCCCAATTTACTGAAAACATACAGTATAATTCAAACACATATTGCATAAGACCTTTAGAACAATAATACACAACCTACCAATTTTTGGAACAAATCTCTGACTTTCATCTTAATGGATGCCGGCACCACTATCTCCGATTTTTGCTCAGTTTTGGCTACAGAAAAGAAAAAAAGTGTAATTAAGAACAAATTCATATTAGGAATCTACAAATGCACAATGTTACACCAACAATAGAATTAATCTACTGCACATTTACTGTTAAAAAAATATTCAAACTTATAATTTAGTTCTGGCAATTTTGCAGACTATTTGCACTTAAATCAGTATAGGCATATATAAGAAGTACACAGAGACTGATCATTACTAAAAAATGTTTTAATTACTAAATTTCAAAGGATTTCTAGGGATTAATGGGATTTTGTCCCATTTTATATGTAGAAGAAGGCAGAACATTGAGGTCCCTTTAAAAAAGCCACAGTATATTCAAAAATAAATAAGTTTACTGTCAAGTGAATGTCCCCTCAGAACAGTTGACAATAACATACTATCAACGGAGACATACTATATACAAAGTGTACATAACATGCAACATATTATCAATTTACAGTATTTTTCTTACAATATGTGTTATCAGGGTTAGCTATTCAGTAACAACCACCTGTGGATAGATACTGTCCTTTAATCTACTGTGACAAATGGTAATAGCCCCATACTATCTGACAAGTGAAAGGAATGAGAAAAACAATTGTGCGAGATAGCCGAGGTTTATTTAATTACACTATTTCCCTATCTAAAGCAGAGAGTGTTGTATATGACTTGAAGAGAGGATATACAGGTTCATCCACTACCCTTATCAGGCCTTTATACTCTTGAGCTGTACCAGGATGTGAAGGAAGAAGCCAGTGAGGATTGCCCATAGAATTTCAGGAGAACTGCTCCTAGGTTTTGCGGGCATTAAAGGTAAGACTGTTGTCCAGGGATCAGTCACTCGGCAGGTAATCCCATTCTCTATAAGTTTTCTCAGCTGTTGTTCAGAAGACCTTTAATGGTGGTGTCACTTTCTTTTTTTTCTTTCTTTTTTTTTAAGCGTTGCTTTAACAATTGTAGTGCTTTAATCTTATGACAAGCTATCCATCACCAGTTTAAAAGGCTCTTACTCATTAATGTGATGTGGGGGCAATTCGCTGTGGCTTCTTTAAGAATTTATCTCTCGTGGTATGAGCTAATAGTTTTAAAAACACATAAAGCACAAGGGAATTTGATTTTCACATGGCTCTGAATTTTTCACAGCACCATCTCTTCAAAGATTTTTCCATCAATGCACGCATGCCAAGTGTAGGCAAACATCTACCGTTAGAAGTGTGTTTAGTCAGTGAACACTCTTGTGAGATCAGACCGTCGTTTTAACATTCACTCAAGCTCCATATGCGCAAAGCATACAATTATACAACTCAAAATTATATATCGAGAACATCTGTCTCGACTAAAACTCTCCAAAATGTTTCCAGGACATGATCCAACCTGCGACGTTGCAACCAAGTCCCAGTCTCAACAGGTCACATGTTCTGGGCCTGCACCAAATTAACATTATTCTGGACAAAAATTTTTAATTACCTGTCAGACAGCCTTGGACTCACAATCCCTCCTAACCCATTAACAGCTGTGTTTGGGGTTCTTCCAGAGGGTTTAAAGTGGAGAAAGACAAACAAATTGTGATTGCATTCACTACACTGTTGGCACGCAGACTTATTCTGATAAACTGGAAGAATCCAAACTCTCCTCTTTTAAGTCAGTGGGAAACCGATGTGTTATATTATTTGAAATTGGAAAAAATCAAATACTCAGTTAGAGGATCTGTACAGACCTTTTTCAAAACATGGCAGGATCTAATCAGTAATATTTTAAAATAAGTTCATAAAGCACAGAGAATTTTATTTATTTATTTTTTTAAATTAGGTATGTTTACAAGCCTTAAATTTAACGTTATTTGGCTTGCTCTCTCTGTCAGGGGTGGGGATCGATCTGTTCTTAACTCAATTTTTCTTTTTGTAAAATCTTGATTGCTTTGTATGGATTGTAATAAAATTAATAAAAGTGTGTTTAGTCATTTTAGTGTGAAAGGGGATAGTTTTGTAAATAATAAGAAAACACTAGTATGGTAAAATTGTTTTATTTAGAAATGCCATTTTAAAATCAAAACTTAGTAGTGTGGACTTAACCTCAATGAAATATTAAAGATGTTACTGGACATTGTTAAAATCGGTTAATTGGTTCCTACAGGTTTTAAAAAACCAAACCCATGATTCCATACAGACTGGATCTGTTATAGACATTAACTCATTTCAAAGTCCTCTCATGTCGTGTACAAATAAAAAATGATGAATTATGATTAAGCAGGTATTCAAATGGTGTGTTATCATAAATAAAAAGTGGCTGCAGAAGGCCATCATGAGAGAGGAAAATAAATGAAACTGGTTTTGGTTTTACTTTGTAGTTCATAAGCACCCTAAATCCTTGTCAAAGGTTTTGCAGTTTATTAGAACTGGTAAATTCTGACTTTAACCTTACTCCTATATTGAAACATAGGTACTTTGATTGCTGTTCTCAGTTTGTAGCAGCATTTCATGTATGTTTACATATCATTTTGAAATAAACTGTGTGCCTTCAGTAATTTTTTGTTGTCACCAGTGATCTACAGTTTCTTAATAGTAAATATGTTGATTGTTTTTATATGCACACACTCCTATGTTTGCATACTCATCCAGATCTGACAAGGAGTCTCCAAACACTTTCCAGTTTATATAAAACTAAATCAATTATTTTGCTGCTACTTAAGTTTCAGACTTCATTTGTAACCTAGCAGTAGGAGTACTGACAAGATCAGACCATCTGAGGTGGCTGCACAGTAGTACAGTCTTTTGTTGAGGTGTAGCAGAATTTTAGCACCCTCCTTTGGATAGATGCCATGCTCATAATATTTAGTGTTAATGTGTAGTGTTAAATAATTCTTCTGGAAGTAAAGTTTGCATCCTGTAATAACATTGTACAGTGTAATTAAAAATATTTTAAGTGAAGAAATGAAAGTGGAAGATCAAAAAAGATTTAATTAGTTAAAGGGTTGCAGTTCTGTGTGCTGGATTCACAAAACAGTATATATATAATAATTAATAATATTTACTGATAACTTTTTGTTTCAAATAACTGCAGTAAATCCTCTTAAGAAGAAGCAAAAGAAAGAGGGCCTGTTATACACTAATCTATGGTATGCACCTTTGCTCAGTCTGAAGCAAAGAAAATGTGTCCACAATGAAAAACATACTTCAGGCATATATTTTGTGATATAAAATCCACAATGTATGATGAATTTGTATTCTGTGACAACTTGGTAATGTAATAATAGTGTTTATTTCCACTAGGAAAATACAGATAACATCTAAAGGCAGGAAAAGTAACAATGCTCTTTTCACTTTTATTACTAAAACAACAATGGTTGCCAGTTTTACACACACTCTATTAGAAAGAGCTTAAAATTTAACTATTGTTTCAACTTCTCTTCTCAAGGACTTTAGTAGCACCTTATTATTGTTATTTTGACATTTGCATTCGCTATAACAGTTATTTAATTAAAATATACAGTATATAGACTTGATTCTATTAAACTGTGAAATTATGTTTTTCTTCTCAGGCTTACAGTTAATTTCAGGTGCTTCAATGTAGTCAAAGAAATCCTCCTTCTTTTCACACAGGGAATATTTGTCTAAAGAACGCTTGTGGCTGACTAACAGTATCTCCTGAAGGATTTCCAGCCTCTTCAAATCCCGACATAAGTTGTATATTCTTAGGGCATCCTCATGACCCATGATTGCTTTCCGCAGATGAGACTTACCTGTTTAAAAAAAAATATACATAAGAAATCTGTTCTCCTAAAAGGTGACCAAGAGTGACAAAATGCTGTTATCTGGTTAATTTCTTTGAAATAATTTGATAAAAATAAATAGAATTAAAGGAACCTGAATATTTTTAGTTTCAAGGTAGATAAACTAGGTAGATATTTTTTTTATTTCCTACAAAATAATGTATTACACAATTTATTACTTTCTTTGAAATAAACATTTATTTGGAAGCAAGAAAGAACTACTCCCAATCACAGGATATTGCAATGGAATATACCATATTACATTATGAAGCAAAGAAAAAATGTTAAGTATAATGGGTGAAATAAGAAATCAGAGATTTAGCACTTGTATACTGTAGTTAAAAAAATTGTTAAGAGTAAAGCAAATAGTACCTAAGCTCTTGCGGTTATCATGATTTTTCAGGAGGCTGAGGGGTAAATGTCCTTCTGGCATGCAGTCATAAAGTTGTGTGAGTATTTTTTCATGCAGATCTTCATCACAATCAGGACTTACTGGAGGAACAAAATATAAATATTTCAAGCAATAGTAAACTACTCAGGTATTAAAATTACTGCCAAGAAACATTTTTTCTTCATACTTTGCACGGTGTTCAAATTTAACAATTACCTATTCAGATTATGTGTATTGTGCTTCTTTATTTACTCTTCCTCATGGTACAAAATTAGAAATCTACTGAATTCAGAAAATCTCAATACATGTAACTTAGTTCCTGAAATCATAAGTAATTCCCATAGAACTGTGTAAACAGAAGAAAAAACATCTACTGTTGTCAGAATTTACTTTCAAAAGAAATATATGGACCTGTGCCAGAGTGTAGGAACCATGCTATATTTACAGTGAACAGAATGGCCAAATGTTGGAAAAACTGGAATCACTTTAAAAGAACTCAGTGAACCTTCAAATTGCTTCCAAGATGCAAGAGCTGCTGCAGGTAACAGTAACATGAAGGGTATACTGGGATAAGGAAAGAGAGAAGGGAGTATATGAGCACTGGAATGTATCTCGTTCAGTTTTAGCACTTCTTCTGTTGAACTACTATTTTCCTGGGTGTTCAACTTGTTATATGTTCAAGTCAAATTTGAATTTTTACTTTCTCTCTCTTATATTTAGAATTTTTAAATGCTGTCATTTTTTTATGTATATAAGAAAACACAGTAGACTCCAGTGTTACTGGTACAGCTGATAACCAACAAAAAAATCATATAAAACACCTAACATATATAATAGTCTACAGTACGTCTCAACCTCCAAAATGGAAAGCTAGGGTTGGCACTCATTAGTTGTGAGCACACACAGCCTGATCATATGACTTAAGACAAAATTAAACCTGTTAAATTTCATAAGGGAGTATCCCTGGGTATTTTAGACTACTTGGCTGACAGTCATGGGAGGATGCTTTGACTGTTTCACGTTCACTAAAATTATATTAATCAAGTCAAGAATTGAAAATCGCTGGAGAAACCATGTAGTGTAACATGGACTTAAGCTTATCTACTCGTTCAGATGTCAAGAAATTCAGCCAAACATCACTTTTGGAACTGAAACCACCCTATTTCGAGTCTGGAATTAACTCTCAATAGAGTTCTAAGAGCTGGCCACTCTGCAGTCATTTTAATTACCACAGGGGTGCAAGAAACATTTACTACAGAATGGAAATAACTATTTTTATTTATCCAGAAAAGTCATGCTTTTACCCTATGATGCTGCAAAGTACATAGCAAAGTGTCTACCATTCAAGCTGAGCTTACCTGGAAAAGAATACAATACCAAAACCTATCACTGCCAAAGCATACAACTTTACACAGCTTCAGCCATCTTTCTTTTATGTTTAGTGTCATAAAACTGCTTTACCTGTATCCAGATATATCAGAACACTAAATTACAGATAAAAAGTCCCTTCTAACACTTTACTATTCTTTTCTAATAATATCATTAATTAACTATGTCAGGTAAACTTCTCTCTTTTACAAGCTTTAAACTAATTTAGAAAAAGAAGCTTCAGTATGCATGTGCTGACTTAGACATCACACAACAATTCCAAAATAAAAAGCAAATAAAAAAAAAACCCTTATAAAATTCCAGAAAAAAATGAGCTGCATTTTATGCTAGCATTACTGCAAACCATTTATCTCCCTAAAACTGCATTTATAAGCAAATTAGCATACAATTTTTTTTTGCATTGAAAACCTTTGAACATTGCTTTTATTTCTATTTTTCTTTACTTTTAAAATAAATTCTGTCAGTTGTTAGGCCTATCTACCCATTTTATTCTAAGCTAAATGGTATTTGTCTATTCAAGAAGTAATGATTATTAAAAGTCTTTATGTTAGATGTCTAGGCTACTTACATTGATGATCAAGCAGTGCCACAGCGACAAAATAATTTGCAAGAGCCATGTAGTGGTATAATTTTACTTGAGCCATACTTGACCAAAGGAGAGGAATATTGTCTTTAACTGGCATCTGAGTCATTGCTTGGTACACCACACTATACACATCACTGACCTGCAACATAAATATGCTTCATTAGACTTTTAATTTTTTATGTTCATCAATCAAAAACTCTAATATGTATTATTTGATTAAACCACAGACCACAAAAATAAAATACCATACCTTTGCTGCTTCTTGTGCCATTTTTAAAAGGGAAAAATATTCATTTTTTATGCCAGGAAGTACAATTTTGTCATAAATGCATTCCTGAGCTTGAGCTAACATCATCTTGGTCAGTACATTCAGCATGGCTGGGCCCATATCATAGCTGGGAGTATGTGTGAAAGCCTCTTTGAGATAGTTTAGTGTACCTGTTGTTGAACATGAACAAAATCCCAGGTCAAACTAATTATAATACTAATACTATTTTTAAATAGTGCTGCCCAATAGTGAACACTATACACATTTGACTTTTGTTGTAATGCTTTAGAAATGCACAAACCTGCAGCTCTTTCAAAGGCACTGATCGCATTTTCTAGGCCGGACTTGGTTTGTCGGTCACACCGTGTGCCAATTTGTGTGTACAGAGCACCAATATTGAAAAGGATACTGGCTTTCTCCAGAGAAATATTCTGCTGGCAAACGGGTACACCAGTGAAAGAGTCATACCTGAGCAACAATTAAAAAGATTTATTAACATGCATTGATGAATGTAAAATTACAAAATCCAGAGGTCAGTCAAACCATTAGAAGCCTGCAAAGAGACTACAAGTAATAAAAGCCAAAACAATCATTGAGCTCACAATCACAAAGCAGTTAACATGGAAGAAATGTACTGCCCTCCCCCTTTCTCACTTTAATACTCTTAACAGTTTTGCTCTGGTTGCTGGCCTTCCTCTCTTTCTCATGGGTGGAGTTTGATTTGATTTTAGATTTGTTAAGTTTGACTTGATTGTATGGATACTATATGCTTTTAATAAAATTCAATAAAAAAAATGTATTGCCAATGTATCAGCTCTGTCCAATTAATCTCAAGGTCACATTCAAAAATTATGAAAGAATTCAATTAGAGCTAGATTACAGCAATCAATATTATGAATCAGTAAATATCTATGAAATAATTTGTTAATAAAGAACATGGAAGGCTTGTTTAAATAAAGATCATTTGCTTTATTTTTGTTAAAATCAAGCTCTATCCTGGTAGCACAGGAAAGAAGGTAGGAACCAAACTGAATTGTTCACTTATGCACAAAGCACTAACCTTGATGACAGCAGTTGCTGATCTTCCCAATGGAGCATGTCGCATTATATGAACAGGAATTACTTGATATTTCAAATTAAGTGTCTGCTTGACAACTTTCCAAATTATCATCTCTCTAAAGGAGCCAATTCCATGGGCAAATGGTTAACAGATATGCCTTGGCTCCCATTTTATTCAATTTCACTAAACTAGACATCAGACAGATGAAACTCTCTTGTGTTTGTGAAACCCCTGTATTCTTCATCACTGAACAATATGGGTGGTTGTTCTAGGGGAGTGCCCCTTGGTTGTCAGCTCCTTGCACACATTTTTTTTAAATAAAAGTATCCTTTTGCCTACTAAGACAGGTCTAATAGTCTTGGAAGAGTTAGTTACAGTGCACAGTGTAAAAGAATTGTTAATTTAGGATGCACACATATATCAAACACATGTTGGAAGACATGATCAGGTTTCAGGGACAATATTTAAAATGCAATAACAGTGATTTGAAAGTTGCTGTGAAACATTCAGTGATTCCTGTATACTATGATAACTGATGGATCCACCACCACTCTCCAGTCAGGCTGAAGAAGTGCAGCATTGGACTTTATAGTACATGTTTTTTTCACATTTTAAATCAATAGTTCCTCAGCACATAAGGAATATGTCAGATGCACTACAAAAATGGTACTACATTTTGACTCTTTCTGTTCACCCATCATCTTTCCAAAGTGATATAAAGCAGTAGGATGCTGTAGGCAATGACAATCATTGCCAGGGATGCAAAAATTTTAAGGAGCTAATTGATAACTGAATTTCAGATTTTTGCCATAGACAGAGGGCTTTCCCTCAGTAACAAAATACTGTATATCGAGATACCTTGTTAAATATATGCATGTTTAGTTTATCATTTCAGTTGGGCATGTTATTAATTTACAAGAACTATGATTAGCTGTTAAGCTTAAATCAAAGTTAAGGCTCTTGTTTACAGTTGTTTATCTGGGACTTGACTGACCATGCAAACATCAAAAAATTTAAACTGAACATTTACTCTTAATTAGAAACAACGCATGCTCTCCTGAGTGAGTCACTTCATAAAATACTATATTACAAGAAATACTGAAAGACCAATTCATTATCTGAGCACTCCTCAAAATATTTATCAGATATATTAAGACTTTCACACAACAGTTTCAATTCACAAAAGATGAAACACAACCATGAATTATACTGACAGTTCAATTGAATATACAAATGATAATTTGGCTTTTACTCTTGCAAACAGCCTGAATGCATATTTGTATGCATATATTTATTTTTATTAATATAGCCTGGATTAGGTTAGTTAAGGAATGGCTTTTAGCATGTTATATTGATTTTGTACAAAAAAAAAAAAAAAAAATAAATAAATAAAATGGAGGTCAAAGCTTGGATCTGAAAATTGACTAATTTGGGTTACTAAATAATTCATCAGGATCTAATGTCCTATATGATGATAAAACATCAAGAAACATGACATTACCATGTAAAAAAAATTCCCATCTGTCTGCTTGGTGGAAAGAATCTGTTTTCCACAAATCCAAGCTGGCTGAAGTAGCTAGCAAGCAAATCAATACCAGCTTCATTTCTTCCTGGAGTTCGGCAAGCCTGCAAGAAGAAGAACAATAACCCCTGACCATAAAAACAATAAATATCACATTTAAAAGTACAAAAAACATATTTGTCATTTTTATTAATATTTTAATAGTTCTGAGCAACCCCCTCAATATTATGATAATATGCCAAACTGTTTGAAAAAATACAATTTTATGATATTGGTAGTATACTGTATACTGTATATTTCAAAAAGAATTTTTTTTTTGTGGACATACTAATGTATAATGTAATAGTATTTGTAGTGACTTCAAAGTCTGTGAAGCATGAATGGCGCTAAGGGAATGATTTTATGTGGAAATGACAGGTGTTGCGCTGAATAGAAATAGGCTAAGATTTTTTGGGCATGTGGAGTGAAAGACAGAGGATGATTGGGTGAAAAGGTGCACCAAAACTGAGGTGAAAGGCATGAGGCCTGAAGAGAGGGTTAATAGGATGTAGCTAGAGATGGTGTCAGATGATGTGAAAAGAATGGGCTTACTCCATGGGATGCAAAGTACTGCATAGAGTGGATGAAAAAGATTTAGGACATAACCAATTAACTTGGGTAAACCTGGAAACTGGCTGTTAAGCTGCTGTTGATGAGAATGACAATGATGAAGACTTGCCTTTTTGTTGATAAAGACCGGTAGTTGATAGACTTTGGAGCTGTTGAGCTTTTATGCCAGCTAATTAGGTAAATTAATGGGATTTTTTTCATATTTTAATGATGTTTGAATATTCAGCTGTGGTTCCCATCTCTAAATGCTAATTTAATTTTAGATCTATTGTATAGCTATGCTTCAAGTATTAATTTAATACCATTTAAATAAGAAACAGATCAAGACTCCAGTATAACAGAAAAAAGTAAGGCTTGGAATACAACATGCACATTCCTTGTGAATATCCAAGCATATCCACTTGTGAAATTTAAACTGGGCAGGTGGTGTGTCATTTATCTTTTAAATAGAGAGCAATTGCACATGTGGCAAAAATACAAAAACTATACAAATAAGGATAAAAATCCAAAGGGCTCTTGATCCAATCGGCAACATAATTAAGACTGAAAGATGACAGATTGATTAATACCTTATTATATACATTTTATCTGTCTGATATCCTGGGTTGGTTTATGTTGTTAAGAGAACTATATAAAAATGACTGGATGAATACTCAGTCTATGGAAAATGATCAGGAAAGGGGGGTTTGGACCAAGGATGCAGCATCTGTGAAGCTGCAGCACTGACCACAGTGCCCTACAGTTTAATGTCTAATGTCAGCAATATATAAATGAAAACATGTTTCTCTTATTTGTAGATAGTGTTGTAAACTGCACACCAAGATTTTTAAGGTAAGGAACATACACACTCCAAAGTAAGACCGTTCTCCTCACTGCTCATGGCGGTGGAGAGTGGCAATGTGCTGAATGTTGATTAAAACATGCAATGTAGAATTTCAGTACACACTGTACACATGACAATAACCACCCTATAAACCAGTTAAATGAGTATTTGTATAGGAGAAAAAAAGCTTGGAATATAACATTCAGAAGCATGGCTCACAAGAAGCTGGTCTGTAGAAGAAACATCTTGCATTTAGTGCGTTGTATTTTTACATAAGTTATGCCAGGAAGGAAATGGATGCCCATTTTGAGCATGTAATGGAATATACTAACTTGATTATACACTACATTACAGTAGATTTTATTGAGTAGAATTAAATTAGAGTACTACATACACTTTCTCTCTATAACAGCCCTCAATCATCTGGGGAGGCTTTCCACCAGATTTTGGAGTGTGTCTGTAGGAAATTGTGTCCATTCAGCTAAAAGAACATTTGTGAGGTTGACTTTGGACAAGAAGACAGGCTTGCTATCAGTATTTAAATTCATCCCAAAGGTGTTCAATAGGGTCGAGGTCAGGGCTCTGTGTAAGCCACTACAGTTCTTCCACACCAGACTTGTCATACCATGGCTTTATGGACCTGGGTGTTTGCACAGGGGCACTGTCATTGCATGACTATGTGCTTGATTGTATGCACCTGTTAACAATGGGTGTTGCTGAAACACCTGAATCTAATGTGAAGGGGTGCCCACAATGTTATGAACATAAAGTGTACATAATGCATTACAATGGCATGTTCATTTTTTAAGCTATTAGTTTTTTTTCAAGCATATACCAAACATGAGCTAAGAAAATGACTCATTATCATAGTTTATAATAGCCAAAGTGGACTCTCATCTTTAACACGGGTTATTTAAAAAGTAGATGCAGTGGTACTATTTGACAAATAGGCACAAAGCATGTGAACATATTAATTTCTATACTCAAGAATGAATTCTCATTACAAAATTTCCCAAGATAAATAAAATTATTGTAAAGGGCAGAGAGTTTAGCTATTGGCTGACAAACTCAGTGATGTTCTCTTTGCCTAAATTAGACATGTCCTATCAGTTTCAGTATTTACATATAACCCATCATTTTACTGTAGTGTACCCCTATTAGGATGATGACAATCTGTGTAGATTGCATTTTAATAACTGCAACAACTATTGAAATTGTATTAATTCCTTTTTCATTATCTTTCCCTTCCGATTGTCTGGCTATGGCACTTGATGTATTGTAGACTTTTTAACTATCGTATCCTTACTAATCTTAGAATTGGACCTCAGAATTGATGTGACATTGCTAATGTTTGACTAAATGTCACAGTGTCTCAGTCCAGGTATTCCCTAAGCACTGCACACTAACCATGAAACTGGGACCTTCGGGTTACAAAGATGCTGTCCAGTCCTAGAGTTATAAAGACTCCACTGTACTCTGTAGGTGGAACAGCTTCTAAGCAACAATTGTGAACTTCTATGTGTGCAGTTAGGCTGGCTCTGTCCCAGCTATCTACTCCTAAGTGGACCTGGACTACTACACTTTTCTTCTCCCCCTGCATACTGTCCACTTTATATTTTTCATAACACAGGTCAAATCCCTTTATAGCGAATACCGAAGTAACAAAATTTTCAGAAGAACTAATGCTTTTTTTGGCCTGGACAAACATTCATACAACATTCAACAGATATCATTTTAACAGTATAACAACCATTTTTTTTGACCAAAAATGTCCCACCGATGATAATAATGCAATGGAAAAAAATACTTAATGCCACCCAAATACTTGGTTCACTGTTTACCAGACACTGTAGAGCAGCTATGGAGATGTCCTTGCACCACTGCCATTAGAGATGGAAAATTGCTGGTGACCTATTCACAATAGCATATGTATTTTCCCTATATGCGTTATAATGAAATTTCTGTTACACAATATTTTTTATGGTCCCATGAATTTCATTACAATGGCATTCCACCTTTACTCCACCATATTTTACATAACACTTAGATTATATTTGTTTCACCATTTTCATTTCCTATTCAACTAATAATTCTAAAATATTATCATACAAGATTAAGTTATCCAAGGTACAGCTGTCAACACACCTGTAAGTAGCTATCTGGGAGCAGAGATTTTTACTAGTATTTGTATGACATTTACTATTAGCTAAAAATCTAATCTTCATGATACTGCTGAAAAAGGAATGTTAAATACTGTATGAGCTGAAGACTATCTTTCTTACCTCAATTGAGTTTTTATTACCAAGCAAAATATTATGCAATATTTCATGTATGGAGTAGTATTGTATATACAGTATTTTATTACAGTTTTGAGCAAATGTTTAACACTAGAATTACCAGAGCCAATGAAAAAACTGTAATTCTGTCCCACCTTAAATCCCTTCGTACATCTTCATCAGCCTCTTTTGTCTTCTAAATGTGTCGATAACCCCAAGCAGCCTTATACCATCCCCCACCTTTGCCTCAGAACGGCCACGAAGTTCTCCCAGTTCCTGCTTTGATTATCTGGGAATGAGCTACTCAGAATTGTAAGGGGAAATAACTTGATGTGCGTTGTGTCTAAACAATCTATGTAAACAAATCGTTAAAACAGAAACATTTTTCATGTTTTAGTAATAAATGACAAAATGTACACATGAACTGTATAATATGTAAAGGCCGATGACCAAATATCAAATAAACACTTCCATAAAAAGGGCAACTACAATACGACAACTTCCGTGGTGCAGCGGTTAAGCTGTCGACTTATAATCCAAAGGTTGTGAGTTTGAAACCAGCTCCCCTGCAAATTTACTGTTTTGAGTAGTGAGCTGCTCTTATTGTTAATATTATACAACAGAAACATACATTTCATTTGTATCTGTAACAGCCGGTGTAAATTTAATAGGATTTGTAAAAGTTAGCATTTTTTTTCACTCTTATTTTCTCAGTCACGATTACTCGCGGTTACTTTCTCAATCGCGGTTACTTTTTATCTAAAACTGGGAAAAAAACTGTAGATGTGGGTGGTTTTTTGAGACAATGGAACTGGAAATTCTCTGATCTGGAGGGGTAAAAGCTGACACACAAACGCTGGTGAATCTGCCTTCTTCATATCTCACCATCACTTGATTTTTTTTTTTTTTATTCAGTTTTATTGAGGCTTCCTGCTCACGCTGAATTAATATGCACCTTGTGGTCCATGATGTCAAATAACTCATTTTATGACCTGTATAGTACACATTTCGGAAAACATTGTGGCACTGATGCAATATTATTCTTATTCATTTGCATGCTTTCTTGCGCTTCTAATCAGTGATTGTGTTTTTTTTTTTTTTCAATCAATTTTATTGAGGCACCTAGTGTGGTAAGTATATTACTGTAGTAGTTTTTCTCAGGTACCAATAGTGTATTAAAGAGAAAAGATATGAGTCACACAGTGTTGAGAAAAATAAATTCCTTGGCCATCATATAAAAGTTATTTATGCTTTGTTTGCTGTATCTCATTCATGTTCCACTTTGCTCTCCTGTTACCAGTTTTTAAGTTGGTAATAAAATGGTATAATATTGTAAACTTAACACTAATATCAAATGCTGTTGTTGGTTCCTCATAAATCAGTGGCTAGCAGTGCTGCCTCACAGATCTAGCATTCTATATTTAAATTGTTCCCACTCGTTTTACTACCTGTATGGGGCATGAAAGTTTTCTCTGTGTCTGTTTGTGTATTTTTTAACAAGTTTTTTTAATTTCTCCAACATTTCCAAACAGTCGCGATTTTGGTCTACTGGAGATTAAAAGTGCCAACATAACAATAGGCTTCAAGGCAAAAACTCCTGGGAAAATTGGAAAATAAGGTGAAAGCTGTATTATTTTCAGTTAAGACTACAAAATGACAACAAAAGTTCAGAAGAAAGGTCTCCATGACTGAGTGAACAGTTAACTTTGTGAGCTGGAACGTTAAAGGTCTGAACCACAAATTAAAGGGAAAGAAAGTATTTTCTCACCTAAAAGGTCTAAAAGCTAAAATAGTATTTATACAGGAGACTCACTTATTAAGCAAGGTTCAGTTTTGGCTGCACAGAGACTGGACTGGCCAAATATTCCATTCCAGCTTTACATAGAAAACTAGAGGTGTGGAAATTCTTATACATAGAACAGTCTCATTTGCAGTATAAGATGCAATATCTGATCCTGAAGGGAGATATGCGATTGTCTTGGGTAATTTATTTAACTGTAAAGTGACTTTGATAAATATCTATGTATACAATGTGGATGATAGGCACATCATCCAACATGTATTTGCATCCATTCGTAATGTGAACACTCATAAAATTATAATGGCTGGGGACTTTAAATGTGTTTTAAATCAAGCTCTAGGCACGTCACCTGCCACAGGAGCAATGAAAAGACAATAACACAATTTATAACTGAGCATAACTTATCAGACCCCTGGATATTTGTAAACCCAAACTCAAGAGCATATTCCTTCTACTCACCAGTGCATCACTACTATTCAAGTACTGATTATTTCATTGTAGATAACAATATTGTTATCTCCGACCACACCCCTTTAATCTTGGAGCTAAAATCATTATGCCCCACATACTCATCTTGCAAAACTGTGCCTTAACCCAGATGAGAACTTAGCAGATGAGAACTGTATAGAATTTAAATCCAAGTAAATCTGTTTTTTTTAGAGACAAATACACCCTCAGAGATTTCTGCATGAATACTTTGGGGAAACCCTGAAGGCTTTATTAACAGGACAGATTATCTCATATCTTTCCCACAGAAACAAATTGGAAACCAAGAAAGTATCAGAGCTAATCAGTGAAATTACTAGAATAGATCAAGAACAGGTGTCTAAGTAAGGATTTCATATGAAAATACAAACTCTGCATTTAGAACTCAACCTCTTAACAAAATAACCTGAACAACTTTTTAAATCAAGACATTATTACTATGAACATGGAGGGAAAGCTAATAAGATCGAGCTGAACAAATCCACAAGCAGTAAGTTTGTAATGAAATCCCAGAAATCATAGACAGACACAAAATCATTGACCAGAAAAATATAATGCACACATTTAGAGACTACTATAAGTCCTTGTATTCTACACAGATTAAAGAAGACAAGACACAATCTAATACATTTCTGGATACATTACAGATACCACAAATAGATAAACCTCTGGCACTATCAGAATTATTAGATGCTATAAACTTACTTCAGATACGGAAAGCAGCAGGCCCTGATGGCTACCCTGCCGAATTTTATTAAAAATTCTCAACTAAGCTAGCTCCCCTTTTATTAGCAACATTTACAGAAGCTAGAGACAATAAAATTCTACCTCAAACTCTTCACCAAGCATTAATTACTGTCTTTCCTAAACAAAATAAGGACTTATTGCAATGTGCATCATATAGACCAATTTCACTTCTGAATAATCATGTTAAGATACTCTCCAAAGTCCTAGCTAGAAGGATTGAGAAAGTGCTTCCTTTGGTAATATTACAAGACCAAACTGGTTTTATTAAAGGCAGACACTAAGCTTCCAATCTTCGACAACTGTTTAATGGAATATATTCACCCACAAAGTCCAACACCCCAGAGATGATATTATCGTAGGCATAAAAAGCATTTGATATGGTTGAATGGAACTACCTTTTCACTACATTGGATAAATTTAGATTTGCACCGAACATTTGTGCATGGATCAAACTTCTGTATACCAGTCTAGAAGCTTCATTTTGTATTAACATTAATTCAGACAATTTTAAACTAAAACATGACACTAGACAAGGATGTCCATTGTCACCACTACTTTTTGCAATCGCCACTGACAGTTCACTTTCGAAATGCTTATGAGATAAAGGGGATTATCAGAGAAGGACTTGAACAGAAAATTTCTCTATATGGAGATGGCATGGTACTGTATATTTCAGATCCACAAAATACTGTCCCCTCAAGTCCTAACAGAATTTCAAAAGATTACTGGTCTCTTTCCAGTGAATTCTCAAGTACACAATATTAGATTGGACACCTTCTCTTTCATCATCACAGATTAGTTTACATGCCTAGGGGTAAACATCACAAATAAAAATAAAGCTCTTTATCAACAAAATTATGGCGTCTGTATGGAAAAAATTAAGCAAGGCCTGCATAGGTGGTCTACCCTTCATCTCACTTTAGCTGGAAGAATTAACATTGTTAAGATGATTATGCTTCCTAAGCTTCTTATTTATTTTGTAACATCCCAAAATAAATCAAATAATTTTTTAAGCAATTAGATTCAATCATAAACTCATTTATTTGGAATTCAAAACATCCACGTATCTAAATGGCGACCCTACAAAGACCTTACACAGAAGGTTTCATGGCTCTACTTAAATTTCAGTTTTATTAGTAGCCAGAAAATATGCAAGCTATAAAAACCTGGACATTGATACATATAAACATACACAGGCTTGGTCCGCATTACAAATAAAATCCTGCAGTACTTCTTTATATTCCTTGCTTTGTACCACAATAAGTACAAGTGATCTCCAATATACTAACAACCCAATTGTGCTTCACTCACTCAGAATATGGAACCAATGTAGGAAGTATTTTAAGATAGAGAAGCTTTTATCTGTGGCACCTCTGCATGAGAACCACCTTTTACCACCTTCTCAAACGTATGTAGTTTTTAATGTCTGGAAAACATTCGGGACTAAATCACTTGGAGATCTCTACAAAGTTTTTGCATCCTACTAATTACACTCCAAAATTTAACTTCCAGCAACACATTTCTTTCACTATCTTCAAATCAGAAACTTTGTTAAACAAAACCTGCCCAATTTTCCTCACCTCCCACCTACCTCTATACCGGAAAAAATACTGACCAGTCTTGAGGACTCAGACAGCATCTCCGTAATATTTAAAAACATTTTACAGTCCCTCACACTTTCAAAGATCCAAGGGTACAGAGGAAAAAGGATCTCTCACTCAACATTTCAGAAAAGGAGTAGAAGGTAGCAATGCACAGAATTCACTTGAGCTCCATATGCGCAAAGCATATTATTCAACTTAAAATTATATATTGAGCACATGTCTTGTTTAAAATTGTTTAAATTCCAAGATCCAACCTGTGAACGTTGCAATCAAGTTCCAGACTCACTGGACCATATGTTTTGGGCGTGTACCAAATTAACTTCATTTTGGACCAAAAATCTTTAAATGCCTTTCAGACAGCCTTGGTGTCACTATCCCTCCTAATCCATTAACAGCTGTTTGGTGTACTTCCAGATGGACTTAAAGTGGAGAAGGAGATAAAAATCGTTGAACACAAAAACATAATGCACACTTTCAGAAACAACTATAAATCACTATATACTACTGAGTTTAAAGAAGACAATACACAATGTAATACATTTCTAGATACATTACAGATACCACAAATAGACGCTTTTAGTGCGGAGGAACTTGATAAACCTCTGGCGTTATCAGAATTACTAGATGCTATAAAGTCACTCCAAGGCAGGAAAGCAGCAGGCCCTGATGGCTACCCTGCAGAATTTTACAAGAAATTCTCTGCTCAGCTAGCTCCCCTCCTATTAGCAACATTTACAGAAGCCAGAGATAACCAATCTCTTCCTCAAACCTTTTGCCAAGCACTAATCACTGTTTTTCCAAAACACAATAAGGACTTATCACAATGTGCATCATACAGACCAATTTCACTTCTGAATAACGACGCTAAAATACTCTCTAAAATCATAGCTAGAAGGATGAGAAAGTGCTCCCCTCGGTAATATCACAAGACCAAACTGGATTTATTAGGGGCCGACACTTATCTTCAAATCTTCAACGCTTGTTTAATGTACTATACTCACCAACTAAATCAAACACCCCAGAATTATTATTATCATTGGATGCAGAAAAAGCATTTGACATGATTGAATGGAAATACCTTTTTTACTACATTGGAGAAGTTTGGGTTTGGCCCAAACATTTGTGCATGGCTTAAATTACTGTATACTAACCCAGAAGCTTCAGTTTGCATCAACATTTGCTCAGACTACTTTAAACTAGAACGTGGCACTAGACAAGGATGCCCTTGTCACGCTGCTGTTTGCATTGCCATTGAACCACTGGCAATACATTGTCGAAATACTGATCAGATAAAGGGGATTAGCAGAGAAGGACTGGAACAGAAAATCTCATTATATGCAGATGATATGGTACTGTATATATCGGACCCAGAAAATTCTGTGCCTGCAGTCTTAGCAGCACTCACAGAATTTCAAAAGATCTCTGGTCTCAGAATTAATCTGAATAAAAGTGTACTCTTTCCAGTGAATTCTCAAGCATATAATATTAGATTAGATACCCTAACTTTTATCATTGCAGAACAGTTTAAATACCTAGGGTAAACATCACAAGTAAACATAAAGCTCTTATCAACAAAATTTCGCTGTCTGCATGGAAAAAATTAAACAAGACTTGCATAGATGGTCAACCCTTCATCTCACACTAGCTGGAAGAATTAACACTGCTAAGATGAATATTCTTCCTAAGCTCCTTTTTATTTCAAAACATCCAATATACATTAATAAATCATTCTTTAGCAATTAGATTCAACAATAACCTCATTTATTTGGAATTCAAAACATCCACGCATCAAAAGAGCGACCCTACAAAGACAAAAGGCAGAAGCCGGCATGGCTCTACCTAACTTCCAGTTTTATTACTGGGCAGCAAATATACAGGCGATAAGAACCTGGACACAAATAGAAGAACATACACAGGCATGGACCGCAATAGAAGTAAAATCCTGCAGTACTTCTTTGTATTCCTTGCTCTGTGCTCCAATAAACACACGTTATCGGCAATATACAAATAACCCAATTGTGCTCCACTCACTTAGAATCTGGAACCAATGTAGAAAGCATTTTAAGACGGAGAAGCTTCTATCTGTGGCACCTCTGCAAGAGAACCACCTCTTTCAACCTTCACAAACATATGCAGTTTTAATATCTGGAAAAATTTGGAATTAACTTGCTTAGAGATCTTTATATAGACAACGTCTTTGCATCCTATGAACAATTACATTCCAAATTTAACATTCCAGCTACACATTTCTTTCACTATCTTCAAATCAGGAACTTTGTTAAACAGAACCTTCCAGATTTTCCTCATCTTGCACCCTCATCCATGCTGGAAAAATATTGCTCAATCTCAAGGACTTAGACTCCATCTCTACAATATATAAAATCATTTTACAATCCCTCCTTTCAAAGATCCAAGAGGACACTGGGAAAAAGATCTCTCAATTAATATATCAGAAAAGGAGTGGAAAGTAGCAATGCAGAGAATTCACTCGAGCTCCATATGCAAAGCATACAATTATACAACTCAAAATTATATATCGAGCACATCTGTCTCGACTAAAACTCTCAAAATGTTTCCAGGGCATGATCCAACCTGCGAACGTTGCAACCAAGCCCCAGCCTCACTGGGTCACATGTTCTGGGCCTGCACCAAATTAACATTATTCTGGACAAAAATTTTTAATTACCTCTCAGACAGCCTTGGACTCACAATCCCTCCTAACCCATTAACAGCTGTGTTTGGGGTTCTTCCAGAGGGCTTAAAGTGGAGAAAGACAAACAAATTGTGATTGCACTCACTACACTTTTGGCACGCAGACTTATTCTGATAAACTGGAAGAACCCAAACTCTCCTCTTTTAAGTCAGTGGGAAACCGATGTGTTATATTATTTGAAATTGGAAAAATCAAATACTCAGTTAGAGGATCGTACAGACTTTTTCAAAACATGGCAGGATCTAATCAGTAATATTTTAAAATAAGTTCATAAAGCACAGAGAATTTATTAATTTAGGTATGTTTAAAGCCTTAAATTTTACGTTTGGCTTGCTCTCTCTCTCAAGGGTGGGGATCGATCTGTTCTTAACTCAATTTTTCTTTTGTAAAAACTTGATTGCTTTGTATGAATGTAATAAAAAATAAAAAAAAAAAAAAAAAAAAAGTGGAGGACAACCTAACTGTAATTGCATTTACTACACTATTGGCATGCAGACTTATCATGCTCAACTGGAAGAATTCTAATTCTCCTATTATAAGTAACTAAATAGCTGATGCTGTGTATATATACAGTATATATATATATATATATATATATATATATATATATATATATATATATATTGTAACAACTGGTAGTTGAGTATTGAAGTTCTCGGAGCTGAACTTTGCTGCACACTTCCCCCAAGCTATCGGCTAGCGGAATGCCAGCGCCATATACACAGCTGTACCTAGCTCATTAAGCAGGCGAACACTCGTGTCCCATACACCGCACGACCCCGAGTGTCTCTGTAAATAATTGCATAGATGGAATATCTAGCAAGACACAGCTCTGTCCTTTATAACCTCTTTAATAGAGCTGAGAGTCAAAAACAAAGCTTAAGACATTGCAAGGCCATTGCCAAGGTTATTCATAAAGACATCTTTCTCCATGATGGCAACTGTTATACTTTTATATAACTGGGCTGCAAATGAACCAAACCCACCCAAACTAACTTGACATAAACACATAACATCTCTAATACAAAAGAAATCGACTGCCTTGCTTAATTAACATAAAAAGTAAACTTTAAAGAAATACCCATAATACACCAGGCTGTTAGCACTGACTGCCGGGTCATTACATAGAACCCCCACCCCCGCCCCCAAGAGGGTTAGTGTCCCCACAACCCTAATCTCCCACAACAAAATCCAACAAATGTCCTGGCCGGCGACGAACACGCTTCGGCCTTCCTGATGTTCTATCACCCGTGCCAGGCTCAGTCCTGAGTCCGTCATTGTCCGTCTCGGCACCGGGGGTGGATGGTGGAGAGCTACTCTGGTTCTCTGGTTCCTCTTGTTCCGAGGTCAATGGGTGATATGGTGCTAACCGGTCCATATGAAGCACCACCCGTCTGCCCCGTCCAGGCATTCGGACCCTGAAAACCACCTCCGAAATTTGGTCCAAAATCTCCCCAGGTCCCTGCCAGTGATGGGTCAATTTGGGAGACAATCCCCGCTTCCTTTGGGGGCAAAACACCCACACTTTGTCCCCTTGTCCCAGGGTCGGCCCGTGTGTCGTATGCCCGCTTCTGGCGGGCTCCAGCTTCCTCTAGGGCCTCCCTGGCCAGTTGATGGACGGTGTTCAGACGCACCTTCAACCGCCTAAAGTAGTCCAGTTCAGGCCCACCAACAATCTCAGGCTCGGGGGGCGAGCCAAACACCAAATCCACTGGCGTGCGGAGCTCTCTCCCGAACATCAGCCCCGCCGGTGTGCACTGACTTCACTCCTGTACTGCTGTTCTATACGCCCACAGGACCAAAGGCAAATGCTGGTCCCAGTCTCTCTGGTGCTGACTAGTCAGGATGGCAAGTTTGGTGGCCAGGGTGCGGTTGAAACGCTCGACTAGTCCATCGCTTTGAGGATGAAAGGGGGTGGTTCTTGTCTTCTTCACCCCCAGCCGCTGACACACCTCCCTGAACAACCGACTCTCAAAATTACGCCCTTGGTCACTATGAAGTTCGTCCGGCACTCCGAATCGGGTGAAAATCTCATCCACTAGCCGCTGGGCTGCTGTGGAGGCACTCTGGTCAGGAACTGCATATGCCTCTGGCCATTTTGTAAAATAATCCATAGCGACCAAGACAAAGCGGTTTCCGGCTTCGGTGACAGGAAAAGGACCCAGTACATCCACCCCAATCCTCTCCATGGGTGCCCCGACTAGGTACTGCTGCAATGGCGCGTGAGAGCATTGGCCGGGTCCTTTCTGTGTGGTACAGACATCACAACAGTGAACATGCAGCTCTGCATCTTGCCGACACCCTGGCCAATAGAACCGCTGCCGCAGCCGTTGCACCGTCTTAGCATTTCCAAAGTGGCCGGATCCAGCTGCTCCATGAACCGAACGGAGGACCTCTGACTGCAGAGCATGGGGAACCAGAAGTGGCAGACGGTCAATTCCCCCCCTTGGTGCTTGCCACCGTCTGTAGACCACGCCATCGTGCAACTCCAGGTTGCCAAACTGGGAGTGAAGTGACTTGATCACAGGCCCCTGGGAGGACACGGTTTGCCAGTCTGGACGTGCTTGGGTCTCCAGCCAGCCCTTTACCTTCACCAACACTTGGTCGTTTGCCTGCAGTTGCCTCAGCTGGTCAGTGGTGAACGGCTCCCCTCCCCCATCAGTGTCACCTAGCCCTGCTGATGATGGCCCCAGACCTCTTTCTTCCTGACGACTGCAATACCGACACTCGTTGGTGAGGCATGGAAGCCTGGAGAGGGCATCAGCATTGGCATGCTGCCGCCCTGGTCGGTGCTGTACCTCAAAATCGTATTCTTGGAGGATCTCCATCCACCTTGCCACCTGGTTGCCGGAAATTTAACATCCAAGTAAGGCTAGCATTGTCAGTCCGAAGTGTGAACCTAGTACCCAAGAGGTAGGGCCTAAAGTGCCGTACTGCCAGGATCACTGCTAACAACTCCTGCCGGGTGACGCAGTAGTTTCTTTCTGGTCTACTGAGGCTGCAGCTATAGTAGGCCACCACTCTCTCTCCGGTCTCCCCCCTCTGGGAGAGTACGGCCCCAACATCCACATTGCTAGCATCAGTGTCCACAAGGAAAGGTTGGTTGGTGTCAGGGTAAGCCAGGACAGGTGCGCCGATGAGGGTGGCTTTTAGTTGCTGGAAGGCTGCTGCGCAGTCCTCAGACCACCCAAACCGCTGGCCCTTATTTGTCAGCTGGTGCAAGGGGCTGGCAATGGTTGCAAAGTCTCTGACAAACCTTCTGTAGTACGAGGCTAAGCCCAGAAAGCTCCGCAGCTCAGTGATGTTGGCTGGTGGGGGCCAGTTGCTCACGGCAGCCACCTTCGCTGGGTCGGTAGCCACCCCACTCTCGCTAACCACGTGTCCCAGAAACTGGGGGTGTCGGGTGAGTAGGTTACATTTGGCGGGGTTCAGCCGCAACCCGGCGCTACGGATGGCTGTCAGGACCTCCCATGAATTGTGAACAGCCTGGTCAAAGTCTCTGGCATGGACCAACAGATCATCCAAGTAGACTACACAGCGGGTTCGGGGAATGTCTTTAAGGACCCGCTCCATCAGTCTGTCGAAGGTGGCCGGAGCGTTACAAAGTCCAAAAGGCATCACCTTAAACTGCCACAGCCCTTGTCCGATGGTGAATGCAGTTTTGGGCCGGTCCTCTGATGCCAGTTATACTTGCCAATACCCACTGCGCAAGTCCAAGGTGCTGAACCAACAGGATCCAGCCACATAATCCAATGCATCATCGATGCGTGGCAGTGGGTATGAATCCTTGCGAGTGACTGCATTTAGTCTGCGGAAATCCACACAGGGGCGCCACCCCCCCGTTTTCTTCCGCACCACGACCATAGGTGCAGCCCAGAAGGCTCAATAATGCCATTAGCTGCCATATCACGAATCATTTCTTCAGCAGCTTGACGCTTCGCAAGAGGCAATCTGTGGGGGCGCAAACGAATGGGGGCAGCGTGGCCAGTGTCAATGTGATGTTTCACTAGAGCTGTCCTGGTACAGTCCTCCTCTCGGGCCGCAAAAATGTCCACAAAGTCTTTCAATAGGCGTTGTAGTTGCTCCTGCTGTGGCGCGCTCAGATGCTCACCACTTCGACGGCCCAATTCCTCCACAGCGGCAACCGTCTCAGATGATGGGGGGTCGTGTGGTGAAAGCAGTTGGGATGCACTGGTCTGAGCTACAATACTCTCCTGGGGGTCCTCTTGAGTCCCTGTAGCTCCCGAGCAGCGGCCGGGAGCCGGTGAGCAGGGGTGTCCAGGTGAATTCAGGTTAGCAGCCCTTCCAGGATGGATCCAGCCCGACCGGAGCGGCACAGTCTCATTACCGAGGCAGAGGACGGCCAATAATGCACTCGTCTCTGATGTCAGCGAGCCAGAACTCGTGGCTGATCTGGCTCATCCCCACCACCACAGACAACAGTTTCTTTCCGGGCATTACTGTCCTTTCACCTGTAACAGTGCGCAGTTCGGTATTGGTGGAGGTCCAGTCCTCTGGAAGAGGACCAGCTGTTTCGGGAAACACTCCTCTTTGTAGCAAACAAATAGTGGACCCCGTATCCACTAGGGCACTGCATGGCCGTCGTCAATAATGCAGTCTAAGTACAGTCCACTGGAAAACCCACAGCGCCCCACTGTAGGGCAGTCACTGTGGAGGGGTGTTGAAAAACAGAGCGAGGGTCCCCTCACGGCCTCACTCCGAGGTCGTTTCCCGGGGATGATGTTGTACGAGGCAGGGGACTTGGAGCAGGGTAGTCCCTGGCAAAGTGCCCTGGTTCTCCGCATCGGAAACAGCGGTCTAGTCTTGGCCTCCGTCGGGGGGTTGATGTTGGTTGGGCGCGACTGACCTCCACTTCCTCAGGCTGGTCCCCTTCCACCCCTCGTTCAACTGCTCTCGTCAGCCGGTGCGGGCGTGGTGATCGACCCGTCGCTGACCCAGCCTGTAGCACCTCCTCAGCCCGCTCAGCCTCCCGCAGTGCCTCACTCAGATCTCGGGTGACAACAGACGGACATGCTGGCGGAGACGCTCTGGTGTAAGGCCCCGCAGGAAAGCATGGAGGCTGAGCTCCTCCCTCGCTGCTGCCGGGAAAGTAGGGTAGCCTTTCCGTGCATAGACCCTGATGTCAGCTGCGAATGCTCCCACACTCTCACCTTCACGCCGGCGTCGGTTAGTCAGCTCCTCTCTGCTGTGCTCCGCTGAGGTTCTCTGTCCAAAGCGACAGTTGAGAGCAGCGGTGAGGGCCTGGAGATCACAACGCTCCTCAGGTGACAGATCAATGAGTACCTGAAGTGCGGGACCCTCCAAGGCAAGGGCCAAGTGTGTCGCGGCTTCCTCGCAGCTCCATCCATCGTGGAGGGCAGCCAGATCTACCTGTGCAAGATATGGCTCCAGAGGCGTCAATCCGCTGTATCGCGGTAGCTTGGCAGGTGACCGTGTGAGGAGGCCCGGCCGACTGGTGACTTGGGGTGTCGTTGCGGCAGCTGAAGGTTCATTCTGGCCGTGCCTAGAAGAGCGTAACACTGTCAGGGGAACACTGGCACCATCAGGCCAGTGTGACACCTCTCTCCGCATTGTTCTACTTGTCAGGCGCTCTAGCATAACGCTGTTCTCTCGGTTGGCACGCTCTAATTCGACAATACTCTGCTCCATAACGGCGTCTTCTAAACAGCCTGAAATCCCACTTCTGATACCACTGTAACAACTGGTAGTTGAGTATTGAAGTTCTCGGAGCTGAACTTTGCTGTGCACTTCCCCCAAGCTATCGGCTAGCGGAATGCCAGCGCCATACACGCAGCTGTACCTAGCTCATTAAGCAGGCGAACACTCGTGTCCCATACACCGCACGACCCTGAGTGTCTCTGTAAATAATTGCATAGATGGAATATCTAGCAAGACACAGCTCTGTCCTTTATAACCTCTTTAATAGAGCAGAGAGTCAAAAACAAAGCTTAACACATTGCATAAAGACATCTTTCTCCATGATGGTAACTGTTATACTTTTATATAACTGGGCTGCAAATGAACCAAACCCACCCAAACTAACTTCACATAAACACACAACATCTCTAATACAAAAGAAATCGACTGCCTTGCTTAATTAACATAAAAAGTAAACTTTAAAGAAATACCCATAATGCACCAGGCTGTTAGTGCCGATTGCCGGGTCATTACAATATATATATATATATAAACACTATTTCAAATTGGAAAAAATCTAATTCTCATTTACAGGTTCTGTAAAAACTTTCAGAACCCGGCAGGATCTAATCAATAACATTTTACAATAAGCATTTTAATTGAGGACGCAGATTCTCTCCCCTCTTTTTTCTATTTATTTTTATTAATTTATCAATTTGCTTATTTTTACTAGTTTAAAGTTTTACTCTGCTGGCCTAGCTCTCTTTCTCATGGATGGGGGCTGATTTGTTTCAAACCTAGTTTTGCAAAACTTAACTTGTTTGTACGGAATGTTATTTGATTTTAATAAAATCAATAAACTGGCAGTGTGTGACTGAGAAATTGACTTTGGTTGTGAGTGTCCTCTATGCTGGATCTATGTTCCATTCATGGTGTTTATGCCTTCATTCCCATTGTTGAATGGGTAGTGTCCATGTCCCTATATCACAAAAATGGACTACGTGGACTTTAGAAGTTTATGTTAAGTGAAATATTCTTCTTTATTATTTGTTGCAGTCAAACTATAGCCTGAACTACTTTTGATGACTTTGTTTTTGCTGTACTTGTAAATAAGGTGACATTCTCAAACCGATTAATTCAGTTCACTTTTGTTGAGGGCTACAGCCTATCCTGGCAGCACTGGGCACAAGGCAAGAAACAGTCCCGGACAGATTGCCAGTCCATTGCAGGGCATTAATTTGTTAATGCTTTATGTAATTATAATCTGTTTATTATGAAAGTTGATTATTAAGAAGCACCTGTGGATAATTAAAGCATAAACATGAATTTCTGCCATTTCAATAGGTAATAATGTTTAGATCAATATATTACCTGACGCAGATCCATAAGATCAGCAATTTCCTCCTCATAATTTGAACCATTTTCACTGTAGTGCTCCAAAATAAAGTCCTACAATAAAATTTAAATAGCCCAAATAAGGAAAAATAAATAAAAAAAAGATACAAATTCTATATCACCAACATCTATCAATTATTTAATGTAGATATAAATTAATCTTAATTGCGCAATATGACATATGGACTGACAGACATACCTTCCCTCTCCATCTGGGGTACAGTGCATTTGTAGATGCGGTGTGTGTGAGACAAGGAAGCTGGACATAAGTTGACATGATGACTTTATAATACTACTATAGCTGATACCATTCCAAACATGTATTTTGTATGTGTGTGTGTGTGTGTATGTATTATATATATACACATACATACATATACACACACACAGTGCATCCGGAAAGTATTCACAGCGCATCACTTTTTCAAAAATTTTGTTATGTTACAGCTTTATTCCAAAATGGATTAAATTCATTTTTTTCCTCAGAATTCTACACACAACACCCCATGACAACGTGAAAAAAGTTTACTTGAGATTTTTGCAAATGTATTAAAAATAAAAAAAAGCACATGTACATAAGTATTCACAGCCTTTGCCATGAAGCTCAAAATTGAGCTCAGGTGTGTCCTGTTTCCCCTGATCATCCTTGAGATGTTTCTGCAGCTTAATTGGAGTCCACCTGTGGTAAATTCAGTTGATTGGACACGATTTGGAAAGGCACACACCTGTCTATATAAGGTCCCACAGTTGACAGTTCACGTCAGAGCACAAACCAAGCATGAAATCAAAGGAATTGTCTGTAGACCTCCGAGACAGGATTGTCTCGAGGCACAAATCTGGGGAAGGTTACAGAAAAACTTCTGCTCCTTTGAAGATCCCAATGAGCACAGTGGCCTCCATCATCCATAAGTGGAAGAAGTTCTAAACCACCAGGACTCTTCCTAGAGCTGGCCGGCCATCTAAACTGAGCGATAGGGGGCAGAAGGGCCTTAGTCAGGGAGGTGACCAAGAACCCGATGGTCACTCTATCAGAGCTCCAGATGTCCTCTGTGGAGAGAGGAGAACCTCCCAGAAGGACAACCATCTCTGCAGCAATCCACCAATTAGGCCTGTATGATAGAGTGGCAAGCTGGAAGCCACTCCTTAGTAAAAGGCACATAGCAGCCCGCCTGGAGCTTGCCAAAAGGCACCTGAAGGACTCTAAGACCATGAGAAACAAAATTCTCTGGTCTGATGAGACAAAGATTGAACTTTATGGTGTGAATGCCAGGTGTCACAATTGGAGGAAACCAGGCACCGCTCATCACCAGGCCAATACCATCCCTACAGTGAAGCATGGTGGTAGCAGCATCAGGCTGTGGGGATGTTTTTCAGCGGCAGGAACTGGGAGACTAGTCAGGATAAAGGGAAAGATGACTGCAGCAATGTACAGAGACATCCTGGATGAAAACCTGCTCCAGTGCGCTCTTGACCTCAGACTGGGGCGACCGCTCATCTTTCAGCAGGACAACGACCCTAAGCAAACAGCCAAGATATTAAAGGAGTGGCTTCTGGGCAACTCTGAATGTCCTTGATTGGCCCAGCCATAGCCCAGACTTGAATCCGATTGAACATCTCTGGAGAGATCTTAAAATGTCTGTGCACCGACGCTTCCCATCCAGCCTGATGGAGCTTGAGAGGTGCTGCAAAGAGGAATGGGTGAAACTGGCCAAGGATAGGTGTGCCATCATGTGTGCTTGTGGCATCATATTCAAAAAGACTTGAGGCTGTAATTGCTGCCAAAGGTGCATCGACAAAGTATTGAGCAAAGGCTGTGAATTTCTCAGTTTTTTTATTTTTAATAAATTTGCAAAAACCTCAAGTAAACTTTTTTCACATTACCATTGTGGGGTGTTGTGTGTAGAATTCTGAGGAAAAAAATTAATCTAATCCATTTTGGAATAAGGCTGTAACATAACAAAATGTGGAAAAAGTGATGCGCTGTGAATACTTTACGGATGCACTGTATATATAATACATGGGAAGCAATATATTGCCAAGCTGGAAAGGGTCACATACTGTAGGTTAGAGGCACAGCCAAGCAAAAGGCAAGAGAGGGGAGTAACTTGCTGAAAATGTAAACAAATTAAAAATAATAATAAATAATAGTAATAATTGAGGACACCACAAGATATTTCAGTGTCATACAGAGATACCATGTGGAACTGAAAGAAGGACTGAAGAAGCTTCCAAACCAACTGCAACAAGGGGCTCTTGCAGCGAACATATGGGCTGCCTGCTGCATATACTACAGGTCAGTTAACAAGGTACCAAAAGAGGCAGGGATACTTGAAACCTCCAGAGTGAGTACTGGGGAGAGTGTCCCAGGATTTTCAGAAGGTGTTTCTCACCCAAAAATGCCTTTAATGTATCCCTGGGGTGGTTATTAATGGGCAGACAGAAAGTTTGGCATAACTATAACATGTTCTAAATTAATTTAGTGGGATTAGAAAGGACTAAGCTTTGTAAACCAGCAACTCCTTATTTAACCTGGCCATCTACAAATGCTCAGTCAGAAAGACTTTGCTTCAGTCACATTTCTTTGACACAAAGTAAGTCAACCAAACCTTCCAATTTTTAAATAGACAACAACTTCATTTCTGGAAAGTATCTTTAACATGTCTGTGAAACCTATGATAAAATGAGTACTGGGTCTCAAATACAGAAGCATTTGGAGATCAAGTTACTTCACTGTAGACAGGAAGCTCTCATTTTAAGATATGACAAGAAATCAATAACACTGAGATGATCAGGCAATACTGATATAGTTTGGCACTTTCTTACTGTAAAGCTTATTCCATCCATTCATTTACTGAACCCACATTTTTCACCTTAGGGAGTTATATCCCATCCCTTCACTAACTTCTCAAACTGCCATACTCTTGAGTGTGTCACATTAAAAGCAATATTAAAACACTATTATGGACCAAAAGAATGACTAATGTTACAATACCTTGAAAACAACTGAAAAATCAACTTCCTTTGTCTCCTTCAGTCCCAGAGGAATTAATGGAATGCTGTAGGTATCTCTGCAATAAATCAAAAAAGCAATTCACAAATGACTCTTCTATCACAGTTCAAAATATTAGGCTAAAAAAACTACTTGAAATTATTCCAGAGGATGGTAATTACCTCATCTGTTCCTTATACTCGGGCCATCACATGACACAGTCAGAGATATGTTCAGATAGATTCTAATGTGGTGGAATGGTGATGTGGTTTTTTAGCGTTACTACCTCATATATCCAGACAATGTGGAGTTGGCAGCTTCTTCATGTGTCTGTCAGTTTTACTCTCAAATTTTCCAAGTTAGGCTGTATATGTCAATGGGTTCTGTAAAGGACTCGTGACTCATAAGTATTGGTTTTGCCTTGGGTCCAATGTTAGCAGGATAGGTTCTAACCCCAATGCTATTAAGTGGTAAATTAAGTTGTTGCTTTGTTTTTGAATGATGTTACATCATTATAATGGTTTCAATTGGTTTTGTCTTTGCCAGAAATTTTGCATATTTGTTTATTATGATGCATTACGTTGCAATGGAATCAGTGCCCATGCAGGAAGGTGTGTATGTGTGTTTGTGAGAGAGAGAGAAAGACAGATAGAATGCGTTTTTATAGAAGACTGAAGTGTTTCCAATAGTATCTGCGCTTTGCATTTGAGCCATTTATATTTTTTTGATGTTTTATTTTCTATTTTACACTGTGCTTATGAAAGGCTTGGTCTTCTTTTTGTGCCCTTTTGATCCTGGTAGCTATATTTACTTTTGTGTGTATAAACCTGACTTGCTGGACTTTTCTTCAGGTGTATTTTCTTTTCCTACAGCATAACCCCTCTAACCCTGAACTGGATTTAGCCACGGATGCATAACTAAAAGCTGAAGGGTGTAATAACAGCTATGCAGCTCTTCCAAACTGCTGCGCAGCACTCAGAAAAATGGTGCTCAGTCACACAGCTTACAGTAGTCACACCTGATTACCTGTTTGAATTTTCAAGAACACACTTTCCTGTAAAATTGTGTTTTGCAATGACCATCAACATAAGCTGATAAGAAAAAGGGGGAATTGATCTATGGCAGGAAAATGCCTTGAGCATGGGAAAAGTGATATATGAATAAAATGTATTATTATTATTCATGTTTTCGTCATGGACAAATGTGTATAGCATGTTCAAGAGTTCCAGTGACCTAATAATATTATTACCTATTTGACTGATGCCTTTCTTCAGGGTGATGTATAACACTGGAGATACAACTGGTTATATTTCTTCTGTTTTTCCAATTTGACCACAGGCAGGTGAAGCGACTTGCGCATGGTTACACAGTGCCAGCAGCAGGATTTTATCCCACAATCTCAGGATTTGAAGTCCTAGGCACAAAGCCTTTACCACTACACCACACTGCCTACCAATATTAGCCCTTGGGTTGAGGAAAAAAAAAAAACTACAAATATTGTACACAGAAAAGCAATTAGCTAATTATATAGAGGCTCACTGTATTATGAAATTTCCCAAGTGAAGCTGGGTTACACATCTCGTACCATATATAAATCATTCCAAAGTCTAAGTTCCCTCTAGTGCAAAGCTCTGCATTTTATACTAGGTTTGGTTATCTTAGGTCTCTATCTTAAGATTGCAGTGTATAAGTGCAGGTAATAAAAATATTTGAAAGTGACAGGTGGGCTAAGTCACTGACAATCTTACACATTAAATGGAGGAATTTAATATCATCCCTACACTTAATATGGTTATATTTATCAATTCTAGTTAAAATCCTTGTTTTCAAGTAACTCTGTGGGAAACTGGTAAACAATTTGCACAGCTTGACCATAAACATTAACCCCAATGGAGTTATCCACGATTGTGATCGGGCTAAGGATTCTATGCAAAAATAGTTATTCCCAGTTCACACTTAGGGCATCATGTAATGATCTGCTTTACAGAGTTAAGCCTAAAAATTTTCAGGACAGTATTCTGTTGCCGTTTACTGGATGAATAACATCATGAATATTTCTATACTTTCTCAGAGTTTATGGTAACTAATTAATATTCAGGAGAAGGGTGGATCTTTCAACCAAAAACACAATGGCATCTGAGAACTGGTAAAGCCAGTTTTTAGATTAAAATGAAACTAAACCACTGAAGAATCTGAGTAATAGTGAAGATGTTGTGAATTGGTCGTCAGATGTTGATATGGACAGTGAAATGGACACCTGTTTGGCAGATTCTAACCTGTAATTTTCAGTTATATTCATGTTTGGTGCTAAAAATCCTGCATCTCCTTGTTGGCCATTTGTGGGTATCCCTGATCTAAAGATGTCTGTTGAACACTATTATCTGGATTATTTATGATTTGTCAATGATATATTGGTGGAGAAAGTAGTTGTTGAAATGAGCTGATATGCTGAGATGTATCAGGAAAGTCATAGTAAACCATTTGCTTGTTGCTACAGATGACATGTGGGTGTTTTTTAGTATACAGATGCTGTAAGACATAGTAGATAAACCAGTCCAGAGATAGTACTAGTCCACAAACTGGTTGTTGCAGACATGTTGTCATGAGCAAGTGTCATTTTCACTCATTATGAAATACCCGTATTTTACTAACAATGATGACTATGCTGAAGTCAATCACCCAGCACCAAATCTTTACAAACTGTGGGATATTTACCAAGTGATCATCAAAAAATGTGCAAATGGTGTATGCGCCTAATCATGACATATTTACTGACAAAAATCTTGTGGGTTAAAATAGTTAAGAAATTCACTAAAGGCAAGGCTTTTGTGCATATAATACATCACATCCAAATGGGCATGATTCTGCATCATGTTTTACTCGATGTGTGAAGCAAGCTTTAGATACATCAGAAACATGATAGTTTACGCTGGTAGAGGGAACAAGGTGGCAAGTACAGTCAATACAGTGTATGCTACATTATCTGTGCTGTAACTGGCAGACCCTTTACTTGGTCAAAGTTACTGTATTATGGTAGATATTTCCATGCCTCACCTGAAATACCTGAGAATTTACTTTGAAAGAAAATTGATGAATATGGCACTGGATGACCAAACCACCATGGAAGGCCCGGTTAGTCTGGTCACATGAATGCGTCAAGATACAAGCGTGGTGCAAGTAGCTATGTAGCAAAAAGGCAAAATGACTGATCAGGTTGAAAGATAAGAAAGATGTTTGCATCCTAAGCACTGTTCTTAATGTAGCAAGTGCCAATACCTGCTTCAGGGAAAATTTGGAAGTCACTTAGCCTTGCACTGTGGTAGGTTACAATAGCACCACAAAGGGTAGTGTTGATCGTGGAATTCAGGCACTGACACCATGTCACGTGCAAAAAAAAAAAATCTTTCTACATCTGTTGTGCAAATGCCTGTTGGTGATGTATCACATGAAGCACATATTCTAAATCTGCATCATTACAGCAGTGGATACCAAGCAAAAAATTCCTACTGTCATTATGTTTACGCCTTAGTATTTACATATTTCTATTTCACAGAACAGTTTTTGTTGTTGAAAAAAATTGAATAAGGAAAGGGCTGATACTATATCTTGTTATAAAAGTAGAGAGAGATCACTGAAATATTAATAAAGGAGTTTAAAAGTCCTCCATTAACGTGTTAAAAAGTGGCATGGAAAACTGGTTCCACAATGGAGAAAACAGTTTCACAGGTGAGCTGTCTAAACCTGAAAGTACTCCCAGCATTTATGGAACTTGGTTGTGAAACTAACTAAACTGACCTAACTAATTTCAGGCAAGGAGACATGTGCTTCTAAGAAAAAGGTGTCATTATTAGAAAGCTGAGGAATGGGGAGACTTTCAATAAAGGATTTGATGGATAAGAATGGGGAGCTATAGAAATTGGAGAATAGTTTGAATCAAGATAATTAACAAATTCACTGTTAATCGTTGGTGCCAAGTTTAGTGGGGATGAAAGATATTGATGCAAAGCAGTCATTTATTGTGATCCTCCATGCAAGCAGCACAGAGGGTTTAGCCTTATATACAGTATATTGAAGGGAGTTAAGTTCTGTTCTGGTAGAAGCAATAAGAAGCTCATATTCTTTACTAAACACTGGGGGCCTACCCTTTTCTAGGGCACAGAGTTTAGAGTTGAGCTCAGCAATTTTATGTAAGTTTGAATGAGGAAGGTGTGATGAAAGAAGATTACAAAACTATGACAAAAACACTTTAGTGACTTCAAAGATGGAATCATGATGTCCATTGAACCTGCACTAACCCTTTAAAACTGCTTTAGTTTACATTTAAAGTGTTCACTAAAAGGTTTGTAACACCAAAGGGATGTATTAAATTTCCACCTTAGTGCACAGGGCAATATTATTATTGATTATTGTTTGAAAATGAACAGCGTCAGATCGAGTGTAAATTTATGGTACTTGCAAAAGTTAGCTTTCCTTCATTTCACACTTCTTTTCCATCCCTTTCACACTTTCCCTCCCCCCTTCCTGATCTGACTATAACTAATATAGCCAGTGAAAATTTACACCTGATCTGATGCTGTTCGTTTTCAAATAATACTGCATTAGTGCGATGATGTTTTCTGATTGGTACTATTCAGGCCATAAAATGATTTCTTCAAAATGTCACATGTATTTGTCTCTTTCCCCCCCCCCGGTGCTGTGTTGACATCATGCACCAGAAGACATGAGCTTATGCAGGTGGCTGGTTGCTGTGTGCTACAATAAGCTTGACCTGGCGGCGATCAACGCGCATGTAATGTGCAAGGCATGCATGGGTCCACTAAGAAAAGAAGCATGTTCTTTGCTCACCTTGCAGAGGAGCTTCGTTGTCACTTCTTACAAAAAAAGGTGATGGAAAAAGAAAAACAGGATGCAACATTGACAAGCTTCGTTTTCAAGACTGCCGCTTCCCCAGGAAAGCAAACTCTGTCGTTGTCAGGTGCCCATTCAATGTAATAGGAACTACAGCATAAAGAGAATTGTGTACATTGCAACAGGTACACATGTTGTAAATGTAGGAAAGACAGTCTTTGGGTGTGGGGGAACTGTTAACATTTGAATTGGACGATTGTATATAGCGTGGAACTGACCTCTCTGTTCTTTCTATTCTATTCTTTCCTCTGCATGTCCTGGAGTACAAAAGAACCACCACCATGCACCAAAATGTGTAGACTAGGCAAGATCAGGGAAAAGAAAAAAAAAAAAAGTGAAGTCACTAATTACAACCACAAGAAGGCATGTGAATGAATAATGTTGCAGAAGTGCCACAATGTTTTTCAAAATGTACTATACAGGTCATAAAAAGAATTATTCCAAATATCATATATACCTATGTCTCTGTTTTTTTGTCAGTGCAACTTTGACATCATGGACCATAAGGTGCATATTAATTCAGCGTGAGCAGGAACACTCAATAAAACTGAATAAAAAAAAAAAAATCAAGTGACAATGAAATACGAATAAGGCAGATTCCTCAGCATTTGTATGTCAGCTTTTATCCCTCCAGATAAGAGAATTTCCAGTTCCACTGTTTCAAAACACCACTCACATCTACAGTTATTCCCAGTTTCAAATAAAAACTAACAGCGTCTGATCTGGGTTTATTTGGGTTGTATCGTAATCGTGACTGAGAGAATAAAAGTGAGAAAAAAATGCTAACTTATACAAGTACTAAAAAATTTCCACCGGCTGTTAGACACAAATCAAATGTATGTTTTTATTGTATAATATTAACAATAAGAGCAGCTCACTACTCAAGAATGGCAAATTTGCACAGGAGCTCTGGATTACAAGTCAGCAGTTCCTACCACTGCACTACGATAGGTGTTGTATTGCCCTTGCGCCTTTTGTGAAAGTGTTTATTTGATATTTGGACTTCTGCCTTCACGCATTATACAGTTCATGACGACATTTTGTCATTTATTACTAAAACATGAAAAACGTTCCTGTTTTACACAATGTGTTTACATAGTTTGTTGTAGACACGAAACACACAAGAAATGCATGTGTTCCAAATAATGATACATGATTGCCTCTCAAAAAATTCAGCACTTCACTCTAAGGTAATCAAGGCTCAAGTTGGAAGAAGTTTTTTCCCTTTCTGCTGCAGTGGGGGGATTGTTATAGCAGGCTGCTTGCTGCTTGTCCTGATCAACACATTTACAAGACAAAAGAGACTTACGGAGAGGTGCAAAGGGATTTTAGGTGGGCCTGATTTATTTGTTTTTTTCATAGGCTTTGGTAATTCTAGTGCTAAAGAAAAAATGTTAAACTTTGTAAAGGTCCAATAGTTTTTTTTTGTTTTTTTTTTTATAAAAAGTACAGATACTGTAACATACATAGAAAGAGAAAATGACAAAGTGAAAGAGGCACATAAAGTTAAACTATAGTGGTAGGGAGGGAAAGCACTTACTTAACCTCCTGGTATATCTCAACTGAGCTGTTCAGGGTTTCTAATTCCTCCATTAAAAGCTGCAGGTTAGAGTTCACAAAGCTCAGTTCCAGCAAAACCATCTCTCGCACCTTGCCATTTGTTGAAGCTCTAAGATAAAAATAAAATAAATAAATCACTGCTTTCATGGTAATATCACATGCTTTCATGGCAAAAATGCAAATGAAATGTTTTTTAATGGAGTTATTAAAGTCAGTCAAGGGGTAAATAAAAATAAGTGCATCAGACTAAATTCAGTAAAACTGTATAATTTAACATAACATAATAAAATCTAATGTACTGCTTTAAAAACAGTCACTTCAGAGTCATAATATTGAATGATATTTTCTTTGTGTTTTAAATGTAAAAACTTTTCATTCTCAAAAGAAGCATGAAGGCAAAACTTTAACTGTAATAATTAGAAGCCAGTTAAGTACAAAACTACCAACTGCATAGCAACAGAAAGTGATACTAATTTTTTTCAGCATAAAAAAAAACTCAAAACTTATGATACATTTAAAAATCAGCTTGTGTACCTTCTGGGTAGCACATTGCCAGAATATGGCTACAATTCTACTTACTAGAGATTTTCTTTTTACAAGTGTGGTAGGGCAGAATGGTATGTGAACTTTTTCTTGTTACTTCATTGCCCAGTTATTAAACAAATGTAAACATTCATGAGCTTCTGCTTTAATTGTTCTTATTTAAGCTTCCAAGTATCTTCTAGCTATTCCAAAATGGCATACAAATACCTGCTCATGGACCAGACCTGAACACAGGTTTCATGTAGTCCATTTACTTGGAAGACTTGTCTGTTTTCTACACATTGCATTTTCTAATGATGGTTAAAATGCTGTGTCTTAAAATAGCAGGACTTCTCTTGTATCTTTAAACACTGCAATGAAAACATCACTATGCTCAACTGTACCTAGATCAAATACTAAAACATGACAAGGACCAAAAAGTTACATGAGCCATGATTAAATCACACATTAATAGGGCTGCAACTAATGATTATTTTGGTAGTCGACTAATCGTTCAATTTGTTTTTTCCCCGATTAGTCACAATTATTTCATGCCTGACTATTCCGATGCCTGCGAGCTGTGGTAGCACATCCTGTTCTGGGCTCCAGTGCATCTTGCCTCATCTGCTCACGTCTATCCACCTGTGAATGTCACCCTGATGTCTCTGCATTAACACAATTAAAATTAATAATCAAATTAAAACCACCAGTGAAACATATGAATCTGAAAATCATTGTTTTATATTAGTGCGACCATCACAATAAAAAAGAAATACAGTACATTAAACAATTCAAACTAAACTGCACATAGTCTTTAAACAAAAAAAGTGCATTTAACTTAACCAAAAATGGCCACTGGTGTGTCAACGATTTTTTGTAGTCGACATTATCAATTTCATCGACTAATCATTGCAGCCCTAGACATTAAATGTTACTAATATGCCAATATAAGCTTTGAGCAGGATGTGTACAAGTTTTATATGAAAGAGATCACTAATGCTAGCAGATTAAGGATTAGTAATATGCACCTAATTTCTTTCCAGATAATTCAGTATCCATTACCTAAACAATATGAAAGCAATAGTTTCTAGTCTGCACATACCACTTTAAGATAACAGTTTGATGGAATATATCACTTTTGTGAAAACTGTGCCTTTTAACATTATTACCTCAAAACTGAAATCACCTACATTCATCAATAAAGTACCCATGATAAATATTTTAAGTGCATGTTTTTGAAATTAACTCTTTAATGTATACTTCATATATCATCAACTTATTTTAAACTGCCTACTCATTTTCAAAATATATTTTTCAGTTTAACTTTACAGTGTACTGCCCTTTACAACTATGCCATATAAATGGAGGGGTTATAACATTTTCATTGTTACAGTTTAACCTTTTAGCAATCTTGTTTATTAAAAGTGATGTAATTTTAAAAGAGAATCTGTAAAGATTAAAGTCAGTCACTTGTTTCAGGCCAGCCTTTCTCTAGCTTCAATAACCGAAACTGAGCCCTCCTCTCTCTCATTTCCCAATTACTTATGTCGTTGCCATGGGTTCTCTTACAATCTCTATCTGGATGATGTCTGTTCCTTTCCTTTCAGTTCTAACTTTCAATTCACAGGTTTCAATTGAGATCTCCAAAAGTATTTCTTCTCAAACTCCATAACATGTGGCTCCTTCTTTCAAACCGAGCGACTTAATACCCTTTTCAGTTTTCTATTTCCCTATAGCTTGGGCTACTGAGCCTCCTTCCTGTCAGGTACATGAGTAACTTTTATCTTATCTCTCTAATTCATCCTAGTATAGCGGGTTGGATAATGTATGGATGCCTACATTCCCTAACAATATTATTACTTTATTCTCCCCAGTAGCTTTTTTTAGGATCCAGCTATAACATTGCTATACTTATTACATAATCTAGCTTGATCATTGGTAATGTTCCTCCAAAAAGTCTCTTTTCAACTTTAGCCTATCTACCAATTTTCCAGCAACCCCCAACCCAGTCAAACTAACAAAATATACAACTTCCCATTTCTGAAGCAATGTGCTTTCCACACCAACCTTGATAACTACCACTAGAAAACTAAAATAATAACTAAATATAATTTGTCATCTATATCATCTAATCCCAGGACTGACTACCATACTATGCTTCTTGTGTTAAATTTACTATTCTATTGCTTACAAACTTAATTTTTATGAAAAGCTCAAATGTACTAGAATTACATTTACCTTTACTTACATTTAAATATGTAATTCTTGTTTAGGATTTGAGGTACAGTATGTATGTTTTATGTCCAGGGGTGTAGGAAATGAGAGGAGTTAATCACTCAGTTAATTATCAGTTTTTCCTTTGGCAATGCCAATAAGGAAATAATTTAAGTTTGTTTTCCTGGTTTCTCTGTTATAGGAAGGAATTTCTGGCCATTAGACTTATATCAAAGTAACTGACGCACAATCATTGTAAAAAGAAAATACAATTTATTGATAAACAGAAGAATTATAGAAACATAACTGCATATATATTGACATAAAAGGCAGGATGCAAGACAGAAGAGGCAAACAACACAGAAGAGAGATTGGCTGTTTACTGTCTATTTAGAGTTGTTAATTATATTGGTACAGATAAAGCAGTTTTATGATAACAAGTCTTTAAAAAAAGATGTCTGATATTATGTGGAGCTGTTTGTTGCTGTTGTCTTCAGTTCAAGTGAAGACAATGTCTTGTGTTGGAGTACACTTTTTCTTTGAGAAAATGGCCCTTTACCCATGGCATTTTCTGAAGCTGCTTCTCAGACTGGGCTCAGGCACTGACACATAGCTTGTTTTGGCAGAGTGGATCTTGGAGCTAGTTCAGAGCATCCAGCTCCAAGGCTCTGTGGAGAGTAGCTTCCAGGCCAAATAATGCTTGAGAGCCCTTTGCTCCACAGAGAGTGGATAGTTCAGCTTACAAACAGAATAGGTTGTCATCTTTAAGCTCCTTAAAGAGGGAACACCTCATTAGCTTTTAGGTTTCAGGGTGGAGTGGGTGGCTTCTCACTCCAAAGAGAATGCCTTCCAAGAGACCTTTTCAGAAAGAGTTTTAAGAGCGAATGAGGGGATGAGTGCAGCTAGTTTTAAAGAAAGGTGCAACCTTCCGGTGATTGGATTAAAGTAATTTCCAGGTACAGAACCAGTACCCGCTTACAGGAGTGTTTTGTCCATTACATATAGGCAAGATCAGTTCTCAATTAAAAGTTTAAAATTAATGTCCATTTGAGTGTCTTTTTATCAGAAGGAGCCTCTACAAAGAAGTCAGCACAAATATTATTTATACCTCTTATCAGATGAAATACAGCCACAACCATGCATTTTCATTTAAAAATTGACAAATTTGTCTATGTTTTCTGCTTTTGTCATTGAGTTGCCTCAATGGCATTTGTTGAGTTGCCTAACTGTATGGATCTAAAATTCCGCTTTGTAAAGTATGAATGCTGAATACACGTATGAAAAGCAAATTTACTGGTCACTTAAGTTTTACGATATATCCCATAGCTGTTTTAGAGAAAATTCAGAGCCTTGTGAAAATCAGATACAGTACATAACTCAGTTGACAGCCTATAATCAATGTAAGGGAAGCATCTTCTGCAGAAAAATTAATAACATGCTGCTTAAAGTGGATGGGTGTCGAATGCAGTCAAGAACACAATATTACAGGACAGAGAGAGACAAGAATGCACACTGTAGTAAAGCATATAAGAAACACAAGATAGAGACAAAGACATTTAGTTGTCTGTTGAAGTAGTTTTACAAATATTGTTTGGTACAAGATGTACTCTGATTGCTGTCAATTGCTTATAATCAATTATCTCAAGAATTAACTTATTTTTAAATGTCGCTTTAACATTTATTTTGTTTATATGTAATGACAACACGGAAGAACCAGTAGCAAACGCTATTTAGCCAAATAAAGTATAGTATAGAGTTGACAGGTGTAATGCTAAAAGATTCGTAAAGTGAAATGATTTCCCATAAGACACTTAATGTTTGTGCATCATTCAGGTAAATATCAGATTTTTGATTTTAGATAATGCCTTCACTTACCAGCTTGGCAGAATCCTCTTCTTAAGTGGACTAGCTGCGTTAGTACTCAGTTGGCGGGCAGTTTTCATTCTACGCGCCCATGGCTGTATACTCCCTTTATGCTGCTAAAAGCCGTCAAGGTCGGCGGATTTCACGACAGTCGGGAGGAACGAAAAGGGAAAGCAGGGAAAGCAATCGCAGTATGGGATGGCAATAGTTTCACTAGACTCGTTCATTTATTTTATGTCTTGTTGTTGTTTAAAAGTTTAGATGTAATCCCCAGGGATGTGTGAGATGTAGGTAAGATAGTTTACGTGTAGGTATAAAGTGAGGATAAGGGGGTGTCCCCCACCCCCCACTATCTGAATAGTAGGAACCCAATGCCTTTAAGTGACTGGGTAGGAAATACTTAAAAAACCTCAGTACCATTAGTAAGGAGGCGAGTGTTGCAAAGGTTCATTTTTTCCCCCATGATGTAAGTTGTCTTAAAGGTATTTTTTCAACCTTTTCAAACCAGGAAGTCTCCAAGATTTCGGAGCGAGCTTCGGCACTTGGGAAGAGAGGTTTTAGTTGCTAAAGAGCCAATGGACCAGTAATTTGACTTTTTTCTTTCTACTAATTTATTTTTTCACAGCTTTGGACTTTGTGCACATTATGAGCCGTTTCCTGTGATTACTATGCATGAATGTTTTCAACAATTTATTGAATTCGTCCTGTATGTTGGATGTGGCTATTTTGTTTTTCTGGATTATTTATATTTTGAACATATATGGAAAACATGTTCATTTTCATTTAAAAACAGTAATAATTTTAATGTCACTGAAGAAGAGGAGAAATGTACAGAATCCACACAGACTATGATAAGGCCAACATTAGCAGCCTGATCACCACTGCTGGGAGGAAGCAGTGCTAAAAACTATACTACACAAACACCCTGATACAGAGTGGGTCAAAATTTAGCAGATTACATTACATGCATTATAGGCTAAATGAATGGCTATACACTCTGAAAAGGGCTATACAGTATAAAAATTTCTTCTTAGAAATAAGTACATTGTAATATTTTGACACCTTGTTATTAAACATAAGAACAAGCTGATAGTTTTAAGGAGTTCAAAGTGGACGCACATAGAAGAGTGTTGAAGAAAAGCACAGTACTAAATGAAACATCCACCTTTATTCTTACATTAAATAGAAGGCATCTAAAGACGAACAATAATGTCACTTCTGTCATTTTTTTTATATTGTTGCATAAGAAGGGATAGGCTTGAGGTATGAGAGAATTATGAACTGAGTTGTCATATGTTAAATGGACTCAAAAAAGAAACACCACAGAGCAATGACATTCAAATATATCACAGAGAACATATTGATTTCTTTTACCTTTGACAGTTAAACAGGGTTTTCTGGTTGTGTCCCAACACTTTGATATGTTTTTCTTTCATCTTTTCATAATAGTGTAGTATGAAAGACTTTGCAAGCATAAAAACATAATGGTTGGAGAACAGGTGCAACAACTATAATTACAAGTCTCCAGCCTACAGACGATGTTTGCAGAGCCAGTGGTGCCATGTATAGACAGAGAAAACTGACCCAAATTGAGAGGATAATTCATATTTCTGATCTGTACATGACATCCCTTTTGGAATGACGATGCTATAAACCTAATATGGATCACTGTTCTTGACTGTCATGTTAGCCATTTCTACTCATGAACTGAAATGCCAGCTTGTGTCATGACCTCAGTGTAGATGATTTAAAAAAAAAAACCTCTTTGCAGTAATTGATAAGTCTTTTCAGCAATCTAAGAATTTCATTTATTTAGCATTTTTACTTATTATCCACAGAAAGATTTGTTGGCATTAAACTAATCTTCCTGGTCAAATGTGTTATTATCAGGATGACAGGTAAAGTACTGTTTAGTTATCTTTGCAGTAAGTGCACCCCTGACATCATTCATTCAGTTAAAGGAGCAAAACTACCTCATCTGACACTCTGCTGGGGAAAACAACTGACTTATTAGTCTCCCATTATATTCCCTTCAGCAACAGGTTGGCATCTACCTTTCATACTATCATTAAAGAGGCTATTCAAATTGGCATTTTACAGTTATACAGTACCTAGATATAATTTACTGTATAAGGAAAATATGACGTGATAAAACCCCCCAGTAAAGTAGAATGGACAGAGTAACATTATACACTGCTCCATTTTTATCCATAACTGTGGCTAAAAAACAAGTCTGTATAACAAGTAGCATGTATACGGAAATGCACCTCTCAAGGGGCAGCATGGTGGTGGAGTGGATAGCGCTGCTGCCTTACTTCCCGGGTCCACCCTGCGTGGAGTTTGCATGTTCTCCCAGTGTCTGCGTGATTTTCCTCCGGGTACTCCGGTTTCTTCCCACAGTCCAAAGACATGCAGGTTAGGTGCACTGGCAAACCTAAATTGTCCCTAGTGTGTGCTTGGTGTGTGTGTGTGTGTGTGTGTGCGCTCTGTGGTGGGCTGGCGCCTCGCCCAGGATTTGTTTCCTGCCTTGCGCCCTGTGTTAGCTGTGACTGGCTCCAGCAAATCCCCGTAACCCTGTAGTTAGGATGTTACGGATTGGACAATGGATGGATGGACCTCTCAAACAGAGGAACAGATTGCATAGAGTATTTTAAATTCACATCACTAAGGAAATTGCTTAACATCATTGTTTTTAAAGTACCCTGTCAACAATGTTAATTAAATTCAGTTCCTGTACTTACTGGAAAGAGCATTACATTCATCAAAGACATTTGACAATGACATAAGAAAGGCTATACTACTTTAATTGAGTGGCTCTAATTTTAACCACACTGGGTTTCAAGACAAAAAAGTGAACAAAAATTAAAGTCTGAAAAATTGTCTAAGACCCTTTTCTCAAGTAAGGAAGGGAATGTCACCTTACATAAAATGTTATGTTGTCTTTTGTAAATTGATTCTATAACATTGCATGTAAAAGATAATGCATCTAATTTATAGAATGTTTTAAATTTGAAAATGCAATTTTATAAATATAAAGCTGTAACACCAGAAAAAATAGTACTAATATACAGAGTAGGTGTCCAGAAGGAAGAACAGAAGTCCTGGCTAGGATATATGAAGAATTCATACCCGGCCAGGAGGCCATAATGGAAGGATTGGATGAATGGGCTCACTGGGAGCAGTTCACTCCTCTGTACGGCAGGTGGCAGTGTCCCTCAGAGCAAAACCCAATCAGGACACCCACAGGGTGGAATGGGAGTTGGGAGTCCAGACACACAGCTCTTTTGGGGTCTTTGGACAGGCCTGGTTTCTTTTAAGGACTGACCTGGTTTCTGCACAACCCGGAAGTGCTTCGGTGGACTTGGACAGGAAACTGGAAGCAGTTCCCGGATTGACTTTAAAGGAGAGCCAACTGTATCACTTAAATTGAGTTGGAGAAGGAAGGCAAAATCGTGAATGGACTATTATGATGTTAATTGTGGAAGGCACTTTCTCAAATAAAAATATTTTACTTCAAACTGGAATTGTGTTGGGTAGTGATGTGTGTGCGGTTTGGGGCTCAGTAGTGCCCACTAGTAGTTACAACAACAGTATATATTAAAATAATAAAAAAAAAAAAATAAATCAAGAAACCTACTGAAGGAGGTTTTCTGCTCCTGCTCGTAAACGCATTTGTTTAATGATCTGCTGATTCAGAGATGCTCGCTGGTTCTGAAGTTTGCTGCGGCCAGTCTGGGCAAATGGATTAGATCCCTGCAAAAGTAAAAGAGGTATATGAACTACAAACAACAGTCTTTGTCAAACCTCTTTACAATAGGTTTTCAATCTGTGCAAACCAGCTCAATTAAGCGAGAATGTACATTTAACAGTGGACAAAAAGAAGCAAAAAAGACTTAAAAGGACCTGTGCTGCTTCAATAATTTTTTGTTTAGTGCCGTCTTCCTCATTACCAGAGTTCGTAGTTTAAGGTTTTCAGGTGACTGGAAAATAGCAGCAGGAAAAATATTTTATAGACGACCAGATGAGACAACAGACAAAAATTGTTGTCTGAAGCAAAGCAGAGGTTAATAAATCAAAAGATTAAAATAAAAACAAAAAGGTATCAACCCAAATTCTTGTCAATTCTTAAGCAAAAAAGAATACACTAAAGTCTTTGCCCTGAATAATTCTAAAAATGGTTTTCTCCTAAAACCACCACAAACATTTCTTTTAATGTTTAAAGAATCCAGAATCTTGGATGATTCCTACTAGTGTGGACCTGGCTTGTATACTGCTGCACTACTATCTAATGACAGACATACTGTTGCAACAACGGACATGTAAATAACACAGCCTAACAAGGGGTGGATAGAACAAAAACAAAACGGCATAATGCAGGATTATATATTAAGAAATAATTCCGAATAACTTATTTTGACTTTAGAGACCCTAAACAAATTAATTGAGCTAAGAGAAAAGTTAATTTTAACCAAAATTAAATTAACAAAATGTTAACCATACTGACACAAGAGGCATACGAGAACTAAAGTGAAAACTAAAGTCCTAGAGGATCCACTCCACTTTCCCTTCTCTTGAAGTTCAGAACAGAATAATGCTCTAAATTTGATCTGAGCTTAGAATCACTAAGACTTCACAGTGGTACCTAACACAGCTTGCTTCTACATTGTAATACTTTCTAAGACAGAATTCATTTGGCCAGACACAAAACAAAGAATGTTAGGCTCTTAACAGTTTATTACCTTCTTTACCAGCAGCTACCGAAAAATGATGTGCACAAAAGACAGCATGTTCATTTTTAAATTAGCTGTTTACTAAAAAATTAAATAATTGAGAGGAAAAATAAAGTTGAGGGGACTGAGGCTCCTGTGTCAATCTGCAGAAAGCAGAGACTCTTCCATTCGTCCATCCATGCAATCCTTTAACAGAATGACATACTTGAGAGAGGCTCTGGACAAACGATCCACTTTAATGGTCTTTGCTTTTTGTAAGTAATTTAATGCATTAATGGGCAAATCTCCCCCAACACCTCATACATACGAGGGTGCAGAGATTCAATGGGTTTTCTCCATAGCTTTTCAGCAGACTTTATAATTTTGTTGAGAAACAAGCGTGAGAGAAGAATATAATATGTGTACTTTGCTTTTCTGGTGAATACTGAACTTTGAGAATTAATACCCAAATCTCACATGGAAAAAACAGGTTTAGAAAATGGCAATATGAAAAATTATCACACTACAAATTTTGTTTCATTGCCTTCTCTACAGAATTCAGCTTCATTAAACTGTGTACAGATACAATACTGTACTGTATTAGTACAAAATACTGGTTGCATTGTGTTGTGTAGCTGACTTGGTGATTTACATTTTAAATATGATAGGAGCAATAGGAAATGAATGTTAATTTACAATCAATAAATTCAATTATTCAACCTTTTTTTTCCTTTAAGCGGTGGGTGTAATTTCTGCAATAAAAATATTACTTTAGTTCAGTGTTTAGCACTGTTGTTTAAAAAAAAAAATGGGAGTGGTCTCTACAATATTCTAAATTAACAGTTTAAATCATAAGAACTAACTCATATTTCAAAATAAAACAAAAAATGGACTACTTTGTCACACGCTTTCAGTATAGGCTACAATTCTGTTTCTGTTACATCACACATGTGCAACCACATTGCGATTTACATTAGCATAGCTCCACAGGGCACCCAGGATGAAAACTTGTCGCTGCACAAAAACACAATTGCTTTAACTACTAAAATCATATGGGAACTCCCACTGGTAACATAATGTTAGAGGAAATGTTCTTTAAACTGCCTGCCTGTTTAAACAGGGCAACCTCACATATATACTAGTACATTTAGTTTAGAAAATAAGAACTGTTATATTTGGTTTTCTGATAACAGTTTATATATTACTTCTTTTAACCACGTATCTATTCATAACTCTTAATATGTTAAACTAGTTTGGGAAATTACATAATGCTTAACAATATAAATGGTATTTCTGGAGTATGCCATTGATCTATATGCCAACTCGTGAAAATTAAAATACATTCAAATGCGTTACATAAATCCACCTAAGTGAAAAGAAAGTGCTATGTTAGATTTCTTTAATCTGCTGTAAACAAAGCATGTGGGGGATTCACCAGATGGAGTAAATAAACAATGTCCATGCTTGAATTTATTTTATTACAATGGCCATTTGTTATTACTATATATTTCCTAAAACAATAATTAATGAGGCTTTTAATACGGTAGGTGTTTTATTTTTTTCTGTAGCAGGTTAATTATATTTTAATACTGCTACACACATAAGCAATGAAGGTGGTGGCTGACACATTACTACCATAAAAAAAACCTGACAATATTAGTAAGACTTTGATGACTGGCACATTCTTCAACAACCTATCTTTTTTTTGATGTTATGCATTTTAACCTTATACCAAAAATGGTCAGAGGTGATCTTTCACAAATGGCATGATATAATCCTCACCCTTTGAAAGAGTGACAAGCATGTCCTAAAATAGAGTGGAGGCTTATTCAGGAGTAATTCCGATCTTGTGCCCAATTAGGCTGAGATAGGCTCCAATCCCACAACTCTAAAGTGGGTTTATGTGGTTCTGTAATACTCTAGACTCATACCTGTTGGACAGGTTGGAAGCATGCATTGATACAGCTTGTTGCCGCACCCACCACCGTTAAACACAGGTAATAGAATAAATTTAAAAACACTTGATAATCTTTTGCCCTGAGTGTACCTTCAATATTCCTCATATTCCCATAAAATATGATACTCGGACTTATCATTTAGAGGCATCTTAGTTGCCTCCGGTTTATTCTTTCTGACAACCACCAATGGTAAATGGGCCCCATCACCGGATGTGAAAAGATCATTTGTACTCTTGCAAATACTTCCCGTGTTTGAAGGTGGCTCTCAGCATAGTTGCTGCGTGCCCTGACTTCTCCTCGTGTACCTCAGCTTCTCTTGCTCAGCACTTGCTCTGTTGATCACACCTCCAAAACCAAACTGACCAATCAGTTTGATCGGATTGGCCATGGAAGTGTGCACAAACGCACGCATTCATGCACACACATAGACACCCAGTATTGTTTTAATATATAGTAAAAGATTACTTTCATTTTCATTAGAAAATAATTCTGACATCCGTTTCCTGAATACTCTACCGAAAGCTATGATTATATCAAGCGGTTTTATTTTAAATGAGTTACCTGAATATGTAATGAATATTTATTTAAATGCGAACGTAACCATGGATTCATCACACATATTGCCACCATAAACACCTGTACTATGTATGAGCTTGTAATGATTCAGGATGAATGATGGCGAAGTATACTGTTAAAACTATTAGTTTGTACAGGTTTATGAGAAGAGAAGTTACACAAAGAAAGAGAACATTTACACATACTCATTATTACTCCAACAGGGGGCATATAAATTATTCAAAAGCAACTCAGTTTTATTTAGACTACCTACTATAAAACTTATGATTTAGCAGAAGTATAGATCTACCATTTGATTTTAGAAGTTATACTTATTATGATATGGCTATTTTCAATTAGGAAGCGGCATATAACTTCAATTTTCAGCTACAGAAATTAGCCTGTGGCACAACACCATAACAGCTGGCTTTTTAGAAATAACGGCAAAAGGTGTCTTGATAGAAACTAACAGACCTTCAACCATCAATTTTAATAATTTTCTGTAATCTTATTACTAAATGTCTTTGGGTTGATGGACTAAACTTAAGTCAGTGATTTTTGTGATTTTATTGTGGGTCACACCACAGATTCTTGGTCATATGTCTTACAGGTGTATAAATTAAAAGCTTTAAATTAAACCATACATTGAATAAGAAAGTGTCTTGACTAATACTACTGCTTGTTCAAAGTCCTAGCCATACTCACCTAATTTCAACTAGTGTCATTATGTCCATTTGTAAGAAAATATTTGCCAAAACATGTACACTCTTTAAGAGTAAAAGAAATTCACACACTGGAACCATGTAATGAGAGTGTATTAACTCACTATACTAAATGAAAACTGAATATTGTTGTATATTTGAAGCATTAATAAATATTTGAAAAGCTAATGCCTGGAAAACTGTAAAATGCTAATTTAAAAAAACCTTAACCTTGACTTTTTTCCTCCAAGTATCCATAGTCCATCTTTGGGTAAAAGGGACTTCACAATATTTGTGCAAAATTTACCCTTAACCAACTTCAATCTGGTTGTTCAGCAGACTTTATTGTAAGAGTTGGACTCCACCTTACTAATTAGTACCCATAATGATTTTAATCACTTATCACACCCCACAATGCCAAAATATTTTCTTTAATTGTAAAGATTCAATTTACTCTCTCTCCTCATAGTTTATACCCTTCTGTCGAGGAATAGGCCAAGAAGATCTTCTGTGGAGGCTATTATATTATTCTTGTTTGGTATCCAAAACTGCTCAAAGAATGTGATTTTACAGGATCTGAAAGATTCTACAAACATTCTTTTCTGCACCAGTTTTAAATGTAATGTAAAACCTTAAAGCATTACTTGACTCACTTTTAAATGCTTTCCTGTGAATTACATCCTTTAAACTTCTCTGCTCCACGCCACCTTATCTAAATCATGTATACATTTTAAAAAAGAAGCAGACCCAGTATAACCCTTATGTAACCTTTTTCCTCAACTAAATATGAATATCCTCATACTACTAAAGCTTTTTGTTATCTTTGTTTAAGCTGCTTCTGTACTAATTAGTGCAGTGCTCCTCAATTCATTGCCTCATGTAGTTTGATGATTAACTTCCCATAGGGTCCTCTTTTGAAAAGTAAAGAGACTGATATCAAGCATTACTCATGTTACTATAAACTGTTTACAGCTGTAAGTGCTTTAAATATACCCTGAACATTTTTTGTAAAACAGCATCTTAAGAGGCCATTACCATTAAAGTTTAAAGTATTTACTTAATTCATTTTGCACTACATGGTAAATTACACTTATATTTATCAGACAGGCACTATTAAATAAGACAAAGCAAGGTTTATGATGATTAAATTTGTTTGTCACTCTCGTTGATTAGACAAAAAAAAAAAACATAAAAAAAAAACAAACATTTATTTACATGTGAGAAAAGGTGGTAAAATTTACTTGCTTGCAATTCCAGTGCTTTTCTGGAAGGTTGCATAGAAACAAGAAAAGAGACATTGAATCAAAGGATTTTGAATGCAGCACACAATGGCTAATGTGAGCTACTGTGCCCGAAAGAAAGAAAACAAAGGGGTCTTTATTTTTCATTCCCATACTACAGTCACTGCACTGCCAAAACAAACAAGGCTGAAAGATGTTGTCATATTTAATATGTGTAGGACACTTATTTTCAAAACAGTTAACAAATTCATCAATTTATTATTTTCCCCAAACATATTTGATACAAAATCTTTTACAGTGCTTGGAGACATCCCCTCTTCTCTACAGCAAACACAACTTTATTTTCAGAAAACTAATGTAAAGGCAGACATAGCCTATTGAAACAATGATATTAAAGTAGCTCCACTTTCTGCACACTTTATTGTGCTGTAGATTTAATACATAAATTTGCCATTCGATAACTTATAATGCTAAAGTCAAAACATGTTTTAAAAAAAGTTGCAAATTTATTAAAAATTAAAAGTTGAACTCTCTTATTTAAGCATTCAGACTAAGTTTTCTTGGGCAAGTCTCTATAATCTTTGAATACCTGGACAGTTTATCCCATTCTTCCTGGTAGATCCACTCATACTCTGTTAAATTAGATTGGAAACAGCTGCTAACTTCCATCTTCTCCAGGTCTCTCCACATATGTTCTGAACCCCATAAATTCTATGGGGTTTAAGTCTGAGCTTTCATTGGGCCACTCAAGAACAGTCAGTGGCTTATCCCTAAACCATTCCAGCTTGTCTTGGCTGTATGCTTCTGGTCATACCCATGCTGAAAGGTGAATTGTCATTGCAGTTTTGGTTGCGTGCACTCTTGAGCATGTTTTCTTTAAGAACCTCTCTGTATTTGGCTATATTCATCCATACCTTAATTCTGACCAGTCTAAATGCACCTATTGCTCAGAAGTACTTCCACTGCATGCTTCACTGCTGGATGGCATTAGGCAATAGATAAGCAGACATAGTGATTGGAATTCTGTCCAATAAGTTCACTTTTTGTCTTGTCAGACCAGAGAATCTTATTCATCATCTCCTCAAAGACCTTTACAACCTGTTTGGTAAACTCCAAGTAGGCTGCCATATGCCTTTTACTCAAGAGTGGCTTCCATCTAGCTACTCTACCATAAACACCCGATTCATGTAGTGCTGCTAAGATGGTCATTGTTTTGAGAGATTCATCTGATTCATGGAGTGTTGCTGAGATGGTCGTTCTTCTGAAGCACTACTGCAGTGACCTTTGGGTTCTTGGTCATCACCCTGACTACGACCCCCCTTTTCCAGTTACTCAATTTGGCCACACAGCCAATTATACAAAGAGTCCTGGTTGTTCCAAACATCTTTCATTTCACAATAACTGAGTCCACTGTGCTCTTTGGAACACTCACATATGCTTCACCACAATTTGATCATGCTGGTCTACAGAAGTTTCCTTGGTTTGTCCTGACATGCACTGTGAATTGTGGGACCTTATATACACAGGTATGTGCCTTTCTAAACTATTCAGTTTCGCAACAGTGGACTCCAATCAAGCTCTAGACACATCTCAAGCATGATTAAAGCAAACAGGATGAACGTGACCCAGCAAAGAGTCTGAATATTTATATAAATGTGAGACTTCAGTTTTTGATTTTTAGTAAATTTGCAAGCTTTTCTGAAAACATGTTTTCACTTTGTCAATATGGGTTTATTAACTTTAGACTGATGGCTGAAAATGGCAAATGTATTTATTTAAAAAAAATCAACACCACAATAAAGTGTACAGCAAGTGTAGGGGTCTGAATACTTTCTGAATCAATTATATATTTACATATTGAAATGTATTTAGACTAATATATTTAATATATAATTATATATTGCTGATTTGTGAATTTGCATATACAGCTAGAATATCTGAGAAAGGCATGAAGTAACAGCGTATATGCCCATATACTGTGAAGTGCTGTGAAACATCGCTTCCCACCCAACTACATCTAGGACAGTAGGTATCCACTAAGAAAGGACAATTTGATTCATCAGTGCTTGGGGGTAAAAACAACCCATAAAATAAAAAAACTAAATATACTATACCGGTAGGTTATGCAAACAAACCTTGTGCATTGACAGTTTAGCGTATGTAGATACAAATACAGTGCTTCCTATCGGCTGTTTAGGGCTTTCTGGTTTATGTAAGTGAAGGCTGCCAGCAAAAGGTATAGACAGGGCACACAAACAGCACTGACCAATAAAGTGGACAAATGAGTGAAAAAGGTGTGGTGCCATGGACAGGAAAAAATAGACTGCACAATATGTACAGTTCAGAGTGAGATGTGAAGTAGAAAGAGGATAGCTTGATGAAGTTCAAGTAAGATGTGGTTAGCAAGTGCTATTAACGTTTGAGTCCAGGTGACAGGCACTGACCCTGTGAAGAAAAAAAAAAAGGAAAGAAGTGGGCGATAAAGTGGCTTTCTCAGGCCCAAGAGAAGACAGAACTGACTGTGTTCCTTGGTCATTTAAATTTTTAGCATGGGTCAGGTAAGGGATCCCCCAATTTATTCAACAATACTAGTAGAATATCAAAGCATGAAGCTCAATCGACTTCCAAGACAAAGATGGACATTTTTGATCATCATTGGTCCTGTTATTTCTGTTGAAACACTGACATTGTATTTCACTATTCCACAGTGCAATTCCAAAAATGTTAATAATAAATGTTAGTTTTGGTAATACTTGATTGCATTGGGACCTGAATGATTTACTGTTACTGAATGCACTATGAATTCTTCAGTAGAGGAGATTGATAACATGGCAAGACAATAGTTATTACCACAAAAGTTAGCCAACATCAGAACAATTGAAGAAAAATTTAATAAGTGTATGGTTAGGTCTTGTTAAGTTCACAACTAAACCTTATGGACTTATTGTGGGTGATACTGAATTAGGCAATTAATACTTAAAAATTATCAAAACAATTCCACTGTAATACTACTTGAAAGTTTTTAAGCATATAAAATGTAAACAGTTCTTAAAATGGTACAAACACTTTACAAATTTAAGGAGGCTAGGCATTAGATATTGCAGGATTTCCTTTAATTAATGAAATAACATTTCAGCTGTATATTAACAATTGTAAATGTGTCAGTCTACGAAGGGGAACCCAGGTTTAAAAAAAAAAAAAATACACATCAAGCGAGATCAAGCAGATATGGGAGGTGTGAAGAGACAACCATGTTGTTTTTGGTCAAAAACTGTTTGACTGATAACACTGTATGTACAGGAGGGCAGTCATGGTGCAGCAGTGTGTACAGGTGCACGGTCATGTTGGAAAATGCAGAGGTTTTCTTTCACCATAGATGCTTCAGCAATTCAGTTTAATGTTGCTGGTTTTTAGGCTTGTAGAAAAAGAAAAAGAAAATTGATGGAGCCACATGCAAGATAGCAGAATAAACCTCAGAAATATGCATCTCAATCAACTCACCATAGTACCAATTTACAGACTGACTAACAAGACTTTAGACTTGTGATACCCAATGGCATAGTTAATACTGTATCTACACCCTATTCCCTTGCTTTTGACGAAATTTTTTGGTCCCCCTCATATTTTACCTAATATGAAAAACATACTTACCTAAATCATCTCAACTAATTTAATTGTGGAAATTTATTTCACACATCTCACCTGTCTCCAATTTAAGAATAGAAATTCCCATTTAAAACACAATTCATAATGCTCTGAATTTACCTTGTGAGAGAAAATTAGACTGTTTCATATTTGAAATAACTAACTACAATATATACACACATGTGCATATATGATCCTTCAGGCTACATGAATGTACTTTATTCACTTGTGGGATCACTGGGTGATTAGGTTACGCCCCCCTCTAAAGGCTCTGATGTCCTTGAGCCTTCTAAATTCCATAAACACTCAAGTCTCTTAGCAGCTCTACAGCAAGGTAATTACAGTTAACAAAAACTAAAATCAAAACTGAAACTATTAATAAAAACATTTTTGTAATCTGAAATAAAATTAACAAAACAAATGAAAAACTAAAACTAAATGAAACTATTAAAATAGCTGGAAAGCCTAACTGAAATAAAATTTACTAAAAATATTTTTAGTTTTTGTCACAACTGAACTTACACAAAGGCTAACCTGGGATGCAGTGGTCCTGAAATTAAAATATATTAATAAGAATTTCATATTTAGTTTTTGAATAAATATTCCTGACAATCTTTAACCCTTGTAACTTTTAACACTAAAACAGAAAGTCATCCACTACGAGCAGCCCACATACAGTGGGTACGGAAAGTATTCAGACCCCCTTCAATTTTTCACTCTTTGTTATATTGCAGCCATTTGCTAAAATCATTTAAATTAATTTTTTCCCTCATTAATGTACACACAGCGCCCCATATTGACAGACAAAAAAAAAGAATTTTTGAAATTATTGCAGATTTATTAAAAACAAAAACTGAAATATCACGTGGTCCTAAGTATTCAGACCCTTTGCTCAGTATTTAGTAGAAGCACCCTTTTGAGCTAATACAGCCATGAGTCTTCTTGGGAAAGATGCAACAAGTTTTCCACACCTGGATTTGGGGATCCTCTGCCATTCCTCCTTGCAGATCCTCTCCAGTTCTGTCAGGTTGAATGGTAAACGTTGGTGGACAGCCATTTTTAGGTCTCTCCAGAGATGCTCAATTGGGTTTAAGTCAGGGCTCTGGCTGGGCCATTCAAGAACAGTCACAGAGCTGTTGTGAAGCCTGTATTGGACAAGTGATGAGCAGTGCCTGGTTGTCTCCACACATACCGCTTAGAATTAAGGCCAAAAAGTTCTATCTTGGTCTCATCAGACCAGAGAATCTTATTTCTCACCATCTCAGAGTCCTTCAGGTGTCTTTTAGCAAACTCCATGCGGGCTGTCATGTGTCTTGCCTCTCCTCAGTGTGTGGAGACAACCAGGCACTGCTCATCACTTGTCCAATACAGTCCTCACAGTGAAGCATGGCGGTGGCAGCATCATTCTGTGGGGATGTTTTTCATCTGCAGGGACAGGACGACTGGTTGCAATCGAGGGAAAGATGAATGCAGCCAAGTACAGGAATATCCTGGACAAAAACCTTCTCCAGAGTGCTAAGGACCTCAGACTGGGCCGAAGGTTTACCTTCCAACAAGACAATGACCCTAAGCACACAGCTAAAATAATGAAGGAGTGGCTTCACAACAACTCTGTGACTGTTCTTGAATGGCCCAGCCAGAGCCCTGACTTAAACCCAATTGAGCATCTCTGGAGAGACCTAAAAATGGCTGTCCATCAACGTTTACCATCCAACCTGACATAACTGGAGAGGATCTGCAAGGAGGAATGGCAGAGGATCCCCAAATCCAGGTGTGGAAAACTTGTTGCATCTTTTCCAAGAAGACTCATGGCTGTATTAGCTCAAAAGGGTGCTTTTACTAAATACTGAGCAAAGGGTCTGATTACTTAGGACCATGTGATATTTCAGTTTTTCTTTTTTAACAAATCTGCAACAATTTCAAAAATTCTTTTTTTTTGTCTGTCAATATGGGGTGCTGTGTTCATTAATAAGGAAAAAAAATAATTTAAATGATTTTAGCAAATGGCTGCAATATAACAAAGAGTGAAAAATTGAAGGGGGTCTGAATACTTTCCGTACCCACTGTATATTCAACCAGTGAACAGCGGCTGGTAACATAGGGTGGGTGTTGACACAACATTTGCGGTGACAGAGCAAGCCAAATATGGGCATGTAAAGCATGTAACGAAGAAAGCGATTTACTGTGTGAGAATAGTGACAGATCTTCAGGAGCTGATGGCAGCATAACTGATTCTGGTTCAAGTGAGTGAAGCATACCAAGGTATTGATTTTGCTTTGAATGTGCTTGGTAGCTTTCATTCACTGGATATCTGGGGCTCAAGAGTGATGTATTAGATACAGATAATCTCTTACAGAATTTCAGTCTGTTCATAAATGACAGCAAGTTAGCTGTAACTCTAACGGAGCCCAAGACAATGTATGTACAAAGCAACTATTAAAAAGAAGCACATACTAAGCCAAATTCCAGGCTGCATATGAGTCTGTTGTGATGAGCTGCTGCTTTTATTTGCATTTCTTGTATATCAAGATGTAATTCAAACTCCTGAAGTCAGAATGTGCTGGTCAATAAAACATTTACCATATGGACAGAAAAAATCACGAGTGAGCAAAGTTTCAGTTTATTTCTCAGGTGTCTGCGTTTTGTTGACAATAACTCACCTGCCACTTTGCACAGGAGAAATACTTGTTGAAAATAAAACAGTACTGATCAAGAGACCAACAGTCAACATAGAAGATCAGCATATTGTTGCTAACTAATCACTTTTTCCTTAAAATGGTCATTTAACAACAAAGTGATACAAACCTTGTAAAATTCCTGAGTTGGCAATATCTCTACTGAACTACAGGTAGGTAGGTGAAGATAGTCTGCCAACTGGTGGAAAACTAAACATACTAATGAGTTTTTATATTTATTCTATATTTATTAATTTATCTTTTTTTACTTTTACTTTCAAAGTTCAAAACATCTGATATTGAGAAAATAATCCAGTGGCAGAATTATGTTTTAAAATGTGTCCCCCTCTTTACAATCTTTCTCAAAACTGATAGCTGAAATATCATACTCTTCTTGTTATTAACATCAGCCCTGTCATACATATTGCAAATACTGTATATTGTATTGTTGCAATTGGCTGGCCCTACCTTGCATCCAAAGCTGCTGGGATAAGCTCCAGGTTTTCTGCAATCCTGCTCTGAATAAGCAGGTTAGAAAGTGCATATACTGCTCCTGATCTCAGATGCGGTTTCTGTTGTTTTGTGGCTGTCCATACTCCTATTACCTGCTGTTACTCTGGTCATTAAGGGTTTACTTTCTTATGCATGGGCTATTCAAGTTTCATTGCCCCCAACTTTGACACTACATGCTTGTTTTACTCTGTTTCCCACATACTTATTCAAGCCTAACAGCCCTGTTCTTCCTAAGCCCCCATGATTTTCTGGACAGGAAAAGGAAAAGATGAAAAGTGCCAACAGTCAGAACACATTTGTTCAGCACAAATGACAGAAAATATATATATTTTTTTTAAATTATAAAAAAATCTGTGTAATATTATTCATATTCAGTATCTGGTTTTGATTATCCTTGTTTAACAGATAGAACAAAGCCAGATAGTAAGCCATGTAGTGTAGTAAGCTTCCACTAACATAAAACTCATATCCCAACCCATTAAGTGTATAGTTCTGTCAGATTGAAACACAAAACTGAACTCCATAGTAAGCTCTTTAACCGTACCATAATTACTAAAACTAATAGACATAAAAATAAAATAAAAATGTCTTTGTGAAATAAAAAATAAATTAAAGCTAAAAATACACTATGAAGGAAAACTAAAACTAAACTGAATTTCCAAGTAAGGTCAGAAAAAAAACAAAAATAAAAACTAATATAAAAAGGCAAAATTATAATAACCTTACCCTACAGCTGAGCTTTTCCTCAGACTGGAAATATGGCGCCATCACCGTTTGTCAGAGACATGCTGATGTACTTTTATCATTCAGTTGGGAAACTACTAAAGCCAGTCTTCTTTGACTCGAGCCTTAAATGGGCAGCCTGGATTGAGTTTTTCCCTGCTATGAATCTTATGCTGCCAACTGTTGGTCAGGATGTCTTGTGGCCTCTTTCTACCCTTCCAACATCCAATCCATAAAAAGTTGGGCATCTGCTGGTTTACTTTCCATCTAGTGTCGTGTGGGAGCATTCCATTTTGATCACAAAGCAGAAATGGCTTATTCACACAAATTTTCTCTCTCTCTCTCTCTCTCTCTCTCTCCTTCACCAGACACCAAACATGACAGGGTATTTACATCAACACCCACTTCTATTTGGTGAATTTACTCTCAACAATTTAATAGTTTGGGGTGTGGACCCTAAGAATACCTTCTGGGCACCCAAGTGGCTAGACCTTAGAATCTGGCCCCTGCGGTCTCAGTAACTAATTCAAATTAAAAATAAATAATAATAAAATAAACTTGATAAATAACTTGAAGCTGTGCAAAAGACTTGAGGCTACAGTTTTATTTTCTGACATAGTTGGCAAAATATGCATATTATTCTAAAGACCATAGCTTTTCTATTATTATTCTAAAAAGCTAGTTTAAAAACAAACTGTTGAGTAGTTACAGAGATTTCTTATATACAACTATTACCTGATTACAACACAGACATCCCTGCAAGCACCATATCCTAAATAAAGACTGGTACTGTCCAGCCTTTTAACCTATTTTTAACACTGTAAGAGAAATCATTTAAATATTAAGACTTATTTCAAGCACTTAATAATAAGATGTTATAATTGATAGTTAAGATGGAACATTATGCACACTGAAATGCTAGAATTCATTCTATTTTTCTATTGTAATCTATTTATTCATTATCTTACCCACATAACCCAAGCTCAGCATTATGGGTGGTTGAAGTATAAAGCAGGAGCTATGACATCTGCTTGTCTATACACAGCCCAAACTCATTAATACACACCAAGTTAACGTTTTGTATGTGGGAGGAAAATCACTGTATGTGGTTTAAAACCTACACTCAGATGGTGGGGGCGGGGGGAGATATATTGTACATCCTCTACACAGACAGTCACTTAGCTCCAGTCTGCTGGACCCGTGGTACAACGGGAATGACCAATATACTGCTGCACGTTCATGTTTGATAAAATTATACACAGCTTTCTGGGTTAAATACATTTTCATTGTGATATCAGGGACCTCAAGACTCAAAACCCATAAAAGACCCAGAGATTTGGAGATACCACAGGCGGGAAGTCCACTGAGCTTAAATTTAGGATGTAAGATGTAGCAGTCCTATGGGGGAGAAACAAGCAAGGGGAAAGACAGAGAGATAGTTGGTAAGAAAGGGAGAGCTTGGTGCATTTGAGATGGCCAACTACTCCACCAGTTAGACAAGACATCTCCCTTTTCTACCTCTCGTACTTCACTTGTCAACATATTATACAACATTGGCTTCTTTTGCATTATTCAAGATGTTTAAGATTACCACTAGGGTGCCCATCATGCTAGATTTTATACTGCATCATTATATAAATGTTTTCTGAAAATAATATTTACAGCACAGACATAGTGGTAGTAACACTTAATATAAATATAGACTAATGTATCTGCCTTAAACATTTTGCATGAAATAAAACTAGCATATAATATAAACTTGAAAGCATTTTAAAGCTTAACATACTGTATGTGTCATTTGAAAAATAACACAAGACGATTGTTTAAATTATTCAAGCATATCGAGCTGCATATTTAGGAGTACATTCACTAATGTATAATCTGATAATTCTGTGCAGGGAAAATGCACTTGTATTTTAACACTTGAATATCTGTTGTTGAAAATATGTCAAAACAAATACAGCCTAGAATGATTTTAAACTTTTGATACTCTGTTACAAATAAGGTTTCATCACACATATATGCTACCTAACTAAATAACAGGACGGCCACAAAGGACTGGGGAAAGATAAAAAAATTTGGACTATCTCCATTTAAAACTGCATATCAAGATTATATGTGAATTTTAAATTTTAATTAAATTATGTTTCTATAAAACCTGTGTTTTCTTTTACATCCTATAGTGTTTTTTGAATAAGTAGTTATCCAGGCCTTGAAAGGAAGTGAGAGAGGAAACAGCACACTGTAAATCAGCATCTGATGCATGCACTTGTCCTCCAAAATCAAACGGTACTATTTTTCTGAAATTTTATTTTTTTGTGAGTGTATATATATCATTGTGCCACCAATGCAACTTTCACTATTGACTAACCTACCTGGACTATTACGTGTTCCTGCTGTTTAAGGATTATATCATATTAGGTTCTTAATTTAGCGGTCTCCATAATCTCATAAAACCTAATGCTTCTATTTAAAAAAAAGTAGATTTAATAATTCAACTGCAGTATAGCTCCTTAATATAAGCCTAGATATCTAGTGATATACAAGTAAATAGTGAAAAGGCAAATTGGTTGATTTTTATTTACTTAATAATATCAGTTTAAACTGCTACACCCCAGTGCACCCTGCTTAAGATATGGAACGAGCAATCATGGCTATTGAAATGTTTTTATTAGGGCCACTTGTGTGGGTGTAAGCAGCTGCAAAACAGTCATTGACGTACAGTAAGGAAAGTTGTGACAGATCAGATTATGTTTGACAAAATG